>NC_084639.1:15276247-15521247 GCF_033978795.1 Nerophis ophidion
AAAAAAATACCCAGGAAATTCCCATTCAAATGAATGGACGTATTCATAGTTCTACTACACCCTAAATTCTTAAAATTTTGGGCTGTTTTTAGACTTAATTCCGACCTTTCAGCAATCCACCCACACTACTCTTCCGATGTATTGAACGCAAAACATGTTTCCCTTTCCCAAAACTCCCGTTTTTTCCGTAATTTTCTCCCCATTGACAATGAGTTCACATTATACAATCTACTGTACATCCCACATTTTTCACCGTATTCAAACCGTTTTCACCATCCATAAAACAATCAAACTACTGTTTACCAATTTCAAAACATTTTCCAGGAATTTCTAGGAATTCCCGGTTGTCACCTCGTCCTGGAAAGTTTTCACAGTCCACATTTTTCAACCGTTTTCCACCATTCCTCCTTCAAAACATTCCTCTTAGGACAACACAGGTTCCTATTTATTTGTACAAATTCCCAGTTTTCCCAAAATTCCAGGAGTTCTGAGATACCCATCCTCAAGTCAAACTGTTAAAACATCAACATTTTTAACCAATTCCACAAATTCCAACACCGAACCATTCATATCATTTAGGACAATTGTGCTAGTATCAATGTTTTCCAAAATTCCCAGGTTTCCCAAAATTTTAAAAAATATCCAGGAAATTCTCATTCAAATGGATGGACATATTCATAGTTCTACAACACCCTAAATTGTTAAAATGTTGGTCTGTTTTTAAACGTGATTCCGACCTTTCAGCCATCCACACACACTACTCTTCCGATGTATCGAACGCAAAACATGTTTCCCTTTCCCAAAACTCCCGTTTTTTCCGGAATTTTCTCCCCCTTTGACAATGAGTTCACATTATACAATCTACTGTATACCCCACATTTTTCACAGTATTCAAACCATTTTCACCATCCACAAAACAATCAAACTACTGTTTACCAATTTCAAAACATTTTCCAGGAATTTCTAGGAATTCCCGGTTGTCACCTCGTCCTGGAAAGTTTTCACAGTTCACATTTTTCAACCGTTTTCGACCATTCCACCTTCAAAACATTCCTCTTAGGGCAACACAGGCTCCTATTTTTTTTGTACAAATTCCCAGTTTGCCCAAAATTCCAGGAGTTCTGAGATACCCATTCTCAATTCAAACTATTACTACATCAACATTTTTAACCGATTCCACAAATTCTAACACCAACCCATTCATATCATTTAGGACAATTGTGCTAGTATCAATATTTTCCAAAATTCCCAGTTTCCCCAAAATTTTAAAAAATATCCAGGAAATTCCTATTCAAATGAATGGACATATTCATAGTTCTACAACACCCTAAATTGTTAAAATTTTGGTCTGTTTTTAAACGTGATTCCGACCTTTTAGCCATCCACACACACTACTCTTCCGATATATCGAACGCAAAACATGTTTTCCCCCTCCCAAAACTGTCGTTTTTCCGGAATTTTCTCCCCATTGACAATGAGTTCACATTATACAATATACTGTACATCCCACAATTTTAACCGTATTCAAACAGTTTTCACCATCCACAAAACAATCAAACTACTGTTTACCAATTTCAAAACATTTTCCAGGAATTTCTAGGAATTCCCGGTTGTCACCTCTTCCTGGAAAGTTTTCACAGTCCACATTTTTCAACCGGTTTCGCCCATTCCTTCTTCAAAATATTCCTCTTAGGACAACACAGGCTCCTATTTTTTTGTACAAATTCCCAGTTTTTCCAAAATTCCAGGAGTTCTGAGATACCCATTCCCAATTCGAACTATTACTACGTTAGCATTTTTAACCAATTCCAAAAATTCCAACACCAACCCATTCATATTATTTAGGACAATGGTGCTAGCTAGTATCAATATTTTCCAAAATTCCCAGTTTTCCCAAAATTTAAAAGAATATCCAGGAAATTCCCATTCAAATGAATGGACATATTCATAGTTCTACAACACCCTAAATTCTTAAAATGTTGGCCTGTTTTTAAACGTGATTCCGACATTCCAGCAATCCACCCACACTACTCTTCCGATGTATTGAACGCAAAACATGTTTTCCCTTTCCCAAAACTCCCGTTTTTTCCGTAATTTTCTCCCCATTGACAATGAGTTCACGTAATACAATCTACTGTAAATCCCACATTTTTAACTGTATTCAAACAGTTTTCACCATCCACACAACAATCAAACTACTGTTTACCATTTTCAAAACATTTTCCAGGAATTACAAGGATTTCCCTGTTACCTCTTCCTGGAAAGTTTTCGCGGTCCACATTTTTCAACCGTTTTCGACCATTCCTCCTTCAAAACATTCCTCTTAGGACAACACAGGCTCCTATTTTTCTTGTACAACTTGGTGTGTGACACTTGTTAACTGTTAGCATGCAAACGATAGCATGCTAGCAAGCTAACTTAAGCATGCTAACTATTTCATCTCATTTTACACTCAACATGCTGACTTCTACCGCGCTATAGTTAGCACACATGCTAAGGGTTAGCAATGCTACTTTTTTCAAATTGTATTTTATTTTAATCTTCTATTTTTTTCTCCCATTACCCCCCCTTGTTTACCTGTATCTCATCTTTTTTGTAAGGGGCGCCGGAAGCCGGTAGACCCGTCAGCGATCCTGTTCTGTCTCCCTGTAATGTTTGTCTGATCTTGAATGGGATTGTGCTGAAAATTTAAATTTTCCTGAAGGAACTCTCCTGAAGGAATAAGTAAAGTACTATCTAATTTAATCTACTGCTTTAGGCTAGGTCTGTGGCTAATTTTGTACAGTTAGCCCTAAAACTCACAGATTCAGAGACTCTGCGGCATCTTTCAAGTACGGCGGCTTCAGTCGACCCCCAGCCAGAGGTCGAGGGCACAGATAGCAGGCCCATCAAAATTTCTGAGGGAATTTTCTAGTTAATATTTGTATTCTATACTTACATAGTAAAAAAACACCAGTAAAAATGTAAGAAAAAAGGGCCAAAAAAATCAGTATATAGTGAGAAAAATCACAAATGTTCTTACTAATAATTAATAATAATACTTTATTTTGAAGCTGACACAATATCTGTTTAGCATTATTGTTATATTAAAAACATATCGAAATGGCTGCCGCATTCTTTGACTTTTCAGTCTGTGGCCCTTGGTGGAATAATTTTAGACACCCCTGAACTAAAATATCAAAAGTACAGATATTTTAATTTGAGAATCATTATTAGAGCAAAAAGATCAGGAATTGGCTGTCACATTCGGAACGCATTGTGATGTGCGGAGATGTCACCCCCAGATGCGTTGGGACCAGACAGGCAGGATTGCAGGTAAGAAGCTGATTTTAATATACAAAAGATAAAAGAACACTGGTACAAACAGAAAAGAAAGTGCATGCCATACGCACGGAAGCTAACGCTAATATTAGCAGAGAGTCCAAACTGTCCAAAAGCGTGTGTTCAATGCCCGAAAGCTAAGATGAGACTTAGCAAGCAAAACAAGGACTTATAAAAAACATACGTGACAGTTGCGTGTAGCAAACCATGACCAAGAACAAAATGTGGAAGAAGGCAGGCTTAAATACTGAAGTAAACAATTGCCATCCATCCATCATCTTCCGCTTATCCGAGGTCGGGTCACGGGGGCAGCAGCCTAAGCAGGGGAGCCCAGACTTCCCTCTCACCAGCCACTTTGTCTAGCTCTTCCCGGGGGATCCCGAGGCGTTCCCAGGCCAGCCGGGAGACATAGTCTTCCCAACGTGTCCTGGGTCTTCCCCGTGGCCTCCTACCGGCTGGACATGCCCTAAACACCTCCCTACGGAGGCGTTCGGGTGGCATCCTGACCAGATGCCCGAACCCACTCATCTGTCTCCTCTCGATGTGGAGGAGCAGCGGCTTTACTTTGAGTTCCGCCCGGATGACAGAGCTTCTCACCCTATCTTTAAAGGTACAAGCGGAGAAAACTCATTTCGGCCGCTTGTACCCGTGATCTTATCCTTTCGGTCATGACCCAAAGCTCATGACCATAGGTGAGGATGGGAACGTAGATCGACCGGTAAATTGAGAGCTTTGCCTTCCGGCTCAGCTCCTTCTTCACCACAACGGATCGGTACAACGTCCGCATTGCTGAAGACGCCGCACCGATCCGCCTGTCGATCTCACGATCCACTCTTCCCCCACACAATTGCCAACAGGTGTGCGTCAAAAAGCAAGTGCAGGTGGAGCAAATACAAACAGGGAAGTGCTCAAACAAAGGGATCGGAAGAGTCCAAGAAATGATCAAAACACAAAAAGGGACTCAAACATAGACTAAAGATGTGATCCGGAAACCGGATCACAACATTGGCGGTATCAATATTTCAGTGTCGATATTTCAGTATCGACATCTCAGTAGCGGATCGGTGCGCCGTCTTCAGTAATGCGAACGTTGTATCGATCCATTGTGGGGAAGAAGGAGCTGAGCCGGAAGGCAAAGCTCTCAATTTACTGGTCGATCTACGTTCCCATCCTCACCTATGGTCATGAGCTTTGGGTCATGACCGAAAGGATAAGATCGCGGGTACAAGCGGCCGAAATGAGTTTCCTCCGCCGTGTGGCGGGGCTCTCCCTTAGAGATAGGGTGAGAAGCTCTGCCATCCGGGAGGAACTCAAAGTAAAGCCGCTGCTTCTCCACATCGAGAGGAGCCAGATGAGGTGGTTCGGGCATCTGGTCAGGATGCCACCCGAACGCCTCCCTAGGGAGGTGTTTAGGGCACGTCCAGCCGGTAGGAGGCCACGGGGAAGACCCAGGACACGTTGGGAAGACTATGTCTCCCGGCTGGCCTGGGAACGCCTCGGGATCCCCCAGGAAGAGCTAGACGAAGTGGCTGGTGAGAGGGAAGTCTGGGCTTCCCTGCTTAGGCTGCTGCCCCCATGACCCGACCTCGGATAAGCGGAAGATGATGGATGGATCTCAGTATCATCACAGCCCAGGTCTGGGTTTCTCCTTTCAGTCTGTTGGCCGCAAAAAGCCTCTTTGGGATTCCACAAAGAATTTGTCCCGCGTCCGACATGGCGGCGGCAGCACGTCCCTGGGCGCTTTGTCACCCTTCAGCTCTCATCCCGCCTTCCCGCTGAAAGCCTCTTCTCCCCGCCGCCGCCGCTCCGAAACCACCTCGGACAAATTAGATTTAGCAGCCCGCTGCTGCCGTTCCCGGGGAAGAAAACAAATATTGTTCTAATGGTAATAACATCTATTTGGAGCGCTTTGAAGGAGACGCCCGCCGCCCCATTCTTATTCATGAAGGCCGCGCTTATGCAAATGAGCGCAAACGAGCCGCTCTGCCGGCCGGCGTGCGGCCTGTCAATCATCGTTAGCCGCTACAAGCGCTAGCGCTGACAAAGACGCTCTGACAAATTGTCCCCAAAGTCACATTTGACAGCATTTTATGATTAATGGACTTGATTATGGACAAGTGTCTCCGCCACTCCTGCCGGAACTTTCTGCCGCCAGCGGGAGGACGGCAGGAAGTGAATTGGAATTAGCGCCGACCCGACGTCCCTTCAGAATAAAAAGACTAATCATCAGCACGCCCACTTCTCTCGCAGCTTTGAACGAGCCCACCATCGACTACGGCTTCCAGAGGTTACAGAAGGTCATCCCTCGCCACCCCGGCGACCCCGAGAGGTTACCTAAGGTCAGTGCTGAGTCAGCAGGTCAAAGGTCAAACACTCCAACACTTTGTAGCTACTGTCTTCTACTTGCTATGTTGTTCTATGTTCCACCTTCTTGCTTTCACCTTCTTTCACCTTCCATACAAGGTAGAACATACAAAAACGAACATAAAAGGTAGTACATGTACTACTAGTCTGTACTGCCAATACCTAGTGTGTACTACCTTGTGTGTGTTCTTGCATACAAGGTAGAACCTACAAGAAGGAACATCAAAGGTAGTATATGTAGCACCAGTTTGTACTGCCAATATCTAGTGTGTTCTACCTAGTGTGTTCTTGCATACAAGGTAGAACCTACAAGGAGGAACATAAGGTAGTACATGTACTGCCAATACCTAGCGTTCTACCTTGTGTGTTCTTGCATACAAGATAGAACGTACAAGGAGGAACATAAAAGGTAGTACATGTAGTACCAGTCTGTACTGCCAATACTTAGTGTTCTACCTTGTGTGTTCTTGCATACAAGGTAGAACCTACAAGGAGGAACATAAAAGGTAGTGCCAATACCTAGTGTTCTACCTGGTGTCTTGTATTTCGTGTGTTCTACTTGGTAAATGCTATTTTGTTTGTTCTACCTGGTGTCTTCTACTATGTGTATTCTACTTGGTATGTTCTACTTTGTGTGTTTTACCCGGTATTTTTTACTTTGAGTGTTCTACCTGTTATGTTCTACTTTGAGTGTTTTACCTGGTATGTTCTACTTTGAGTATTTTACTTGGTAAGTTCTACATTGAGTGTTTTATTCGGTTTTTTTAACTTTGTGTGTTTTACCTGGTATGTTCTACAATATGTGTTTTACCTGGTATGTTCTACTTTGAGTGTTCTACCTGGTGTCTTCTATTTCATGTGTTCTACTTGGTAAGTGCTACTTTGTTTGTTCTACCTGGTATCTTCTACTTTGTGTGTTCTGCTTGGTATGTTCTACTTTAAGTGTTCTATTTGGTACCTTCTACTTTTGTGTTCTGCTTGGTATGTTCTACTTTGTGTGTTCTACTTGGTATTTTCTACTCTGTATGTTCTACCCGCCATGTTCTACTTTGTGTGTTTTACCCGGTACTTTTTACGTTGTGTGTTTTACCTGGTATGTCCTACTTTGAGTGTTTTACCCGGTATGTTCTACTTTGAGTGTTTTACCCGGTATTTTTTACTTTGTGTGTTTTACCCGGTATGTTCTACTTTGAGTGTTTTACTCTGTAAGTTCTACATTGAGTGTTTTACCTGGTATTTTTTACTTTGTGTGTTTTACCTGGTATGTTCTACTTTAAATGTTTCACTTGGTGTGTTCTACCTGGTGTCTTCTATTTTGTGTGTTCTACTTGGTAAGTGCTATGTTGTTTGTTGTACCTAGTATCTTCTACTTTGCGTGTTCTACTTGGTATTTTCTACTCTGTGTGTTCTACCCGCCATTTTCTACTTTGTGTGTTTTACTCCGGTATTTTTTATTTTGAGTGTTCTACCTGGTATGTCGTACTTTGAGTGTTTTACCCAGTATGTTCAAGTTGAGTGTTTTACCCGGTATTTTTTACTTTGTGTGTTCTACCTGGTATGTTCTATTTTAAGTGTTTAACCTGGTATGTTCTACTTTGAGTGTTCTACCTGGTGTCTTCTATTTCGTGTGTTCTACTTGGTGAGTGCTACTTTGTTTGTTCTACTTGGTATCTTCTACTTTGTGTGTTCTGCTTGGTATGTTCTACTTTAAGTGTTCTATTTGGTACCTTCTACTTTTTGTGTTCTGCTTGGTATGTTCTACTTTGTGTGTTCTACTTGGTATTTTCTACTCTGTGTGTTCTACCCGCCACGTTCTACTTTGTGTGTTTTACCTGCTATTTTTTACTTTGAGTGTTCTACCTGGTATGTCCTACTTTGAGTGTTTTACCCGGTATGTTCTACGTTGAGTGTTTTACCCGGTATGTTCTAGTTTGAATGTTTTACCCGGTATTTTTAACTTTGTGTGTTTTACCCGGTATGTTGCACTTTGAGTGTTTTACTCGGTATGTTCTAGTTTGAGTGTTTTACCCGGTATGTTCTAGTTTGAATGTTTTACCCGATATTTTTAACTTTGTGTGTTTTACCCGGTATGTTGTACTTTGAGTGTTTTACTCGGTATGTTTTAGTTTGAGTGTTTTACCCGGTATGTTCTAGTTTGAATGTTTTACCCGGTATTTTTAACTTTGTGTGTTTTACCCGGTATGTTCTATGTTGAGTGTTTTACCCGGTATGTTCTAGTTTGAATGTTTTACCCGTTATTTTTAACTTTGTGTGTTTTACCCGGTATGTTGTACTTTGAGTGTTTTACTCGGTATGTTCTAGTATGAGTGTTTTACCCGGTATGTTCTAGTTTGAATGTTTTACCCGATATTTTTAACTTAGTGTGTTTTACCTGGTATGTTGTACTTTGAGTGTTTTACTCGGTATGTTCTAGTTTGAGTGTTTTACCCGGTATGTTCTAGTTTGAATGTTTTACCCGGTATTTTTAACTTTGTGTGTTTTACCCGGTATGTTCTACGTTGAGTGTTTTACCCGGTATGTTCTAGTTTGAATGTTTTACCCGGTATTTTTAACTTTGTGTGTTTTAACCGGTATGTTCTATGTTGAGTGTTTTACCCGGTATGTTCTAGTTTGAATGTTTTACCCGGTATTTTTAACTTTGTGTGTTTTACCCGGTATGTTGTACTTTGAGTGTTTTACTCGGTATGTTCTAGTATGAGTGTTTTACCCGGTATGTTCTAGTTTGAATGTTTTACCCGATATTTTTAACTTTGTGTGTTTTACCCAGTATGTTGTACTTTGAGTGTTTTACTCGGTATGTTCTAGTTTGAGTGTTTTACCCGGTATGTTCTAGTTTGAATGTTTTACCCGGTATTTTTAACTTTGTGTGTTTTACCCGGTATGTTCTACGTTGAGGATTTTACTCGGTATGTTCTAGTTTGAGTGTTCTCCCCGGTATTTTTTACTTTGAGTGTTTTACCCGGTATTTTTTTACTTTGTGTGTTTTACCTGGTATGTTCTACTTAAAGTGTTCTACCTGGTATGTTAAGGTTGAGGCGGATGTCATCACAGGGAACTAAAAGTCTTTATCCCGTCTGGCAAGGGGAAGATGGCGGCGTGGTTTCCTGGTTCGAGTGTAGCAAGGTGAAAGGTCAGAGTGAAGCGGCGAAGGTGGAGTGGTTTAAAGGAACGTCAGGAGAACGAAGGCCTGCTGGCTATGACGAGATTATCGCGGAGGCGAGCGCAGGCAGATTGTGCGAGGCGAGGCGGCAGATGGGCTGTGACACAGAACGCAGCTGCCAAATTGAAGCCATTTATCAAAAGGTGACACCAGAGAAAAAGCAGTTTGTTTGTAAATTGATGCTAATAGTGAGCGCAGGTCGCGCGGCCGCCATGATGGCCAGCCTTCACCTCTTCCTCCTCCTGAATATTTATGTCTTCCAAGAAAGCCAATAAGGCGCCGCATCCTTCTTCTTCCTGTTGTTGGCTGGCAGCCGGCGAGGTGGCGACACGCGTGTCGGCGGCGGCGGGGAGCGCGTGACCGCACAGCGGGAGGGTTAACTCCGCCTGTCACTTCACTTTTGTTTTCACTCGCCGCCTCGGCAGCGGCGATGGAGGGCGACGCTCTGATGGGACGTTTTTCTTTGCGGGCAGATTGATTTGTTGTCGGGCGCCATGTGGACCATTACACGCTGCTCACCCGGGACGCCGTCATCTGGTTTAAGCAGGGGGGCTGGGGGGGGGGGGGGGGGGGGGTGCTTCCTGTGGCGGGGTCCAACATGTCATGTGATGTAATGTAAGCTATCCAAAGTGCGGCACGAGGACCACTACGAGCTCATTTCTTTAAAGGGGAACATTATCACAATTTCTGAAGGGTTAAAACCGATAAAAATCAGTTCCCAGTGGCTTATTTTATTTTTCGAAGTTTTTCTCAAAATTTTACCCATTCACGCAATATCTGAAAACCGGCTTCAAAGTGCTTGATTTTAACCGTCGTTATATCCACCCGTCTATTGTCCTGTGACGTCACTGTGTGAAGCCAACAGAAAAAAACAAGGCGGATAACACAGAAAGGTATAGCATAGTACCTCGGATTCAGACTCGGATTTCAGCGGCGCAAGCGATTCAACAGATTACGCATGTATTGAAACGGATGGTTGGAGTGTGGAGGCAGGTAGCGAAAACGAAATTGAAGAAGAAACTGAAGCTATTGAGCCATATCACAACAGACAGCGGCACAGGAGGAAGCGAGGACGAATTTGGCGATCGCCTTCTAACCAACGATTGGTATGTGTTTGTTTGGCATTAAATATGGGTGAAGAGAAAGGCTGGACGCAAATATAGCTACAAATGAGGCACAATGATGCAATATGTACATACAGCTAGCCTAAATAGCATCGATTAGCTTGCAGTCATGCCGTGAGCAAATATGTCTGATTAGCACATAAGTCAATAACATCAACAAAACTCACCTTTGTGATTTCGTTGACTTTATCATTGGAAATGCATCTGCTTTGAGTGTCGCAGGATATCCACACATCTCTGTAGCATCGCTATCATCGGTAAGGTGTGCAGAACAAACGAGGGACTTTCGTATCTTTTGAGCACTGGTGCAACTTGAATCCGTCGATTGGTATGTGTTTGTTTGGCATTAAATATGGGTGGAGGGAAAGGCTGGATGCAAATATAGCTACAAATGAGGCATAATGATGCAATATGTACATACAGCTAGCCTAAATAGCATGTTAGCATCAATTAACTTACAGTCATGCCGTGAGCAAATATGTCTGATTAGCACATAAGTCAATAACATCAACAAAACTCACCTATGTGATTTCGTTGACTTTATCGTTGGAAATGCATCTGCTTTGAGTGTCGTAGGATATCCACACATCTCTGTAGCATCGCTATCATCGGTAAGGTGTGCAGAACAAACGAGGGACTTTCGCAGCTTTTGACCACTGGTGCAACTTGAATCCGACGATTGGTATGTGTTTGTTTGGCATTAAATGTGGGTGGAGGGAAAGGCTGGATGCAAATATAGCTACACATGTGGCATAATGATGCAATATGTACATACAGCTAGCCTAAATAGCATGTTAGCATTGATTAACTTCCAGTCATGCCATGAGCAAATATGTCTGATAAGCACATAAGTCAATAACATCAACAAAACTCACCTTTGTGATTTTGTCGACTTTATCGTTGGAAATGCATCTGCTTTGAGTGTCGCAGGATAGCCACACATCTCTGTAGCATCGCAATCGTTGGTAAGGTGTGCAGAACAAACGAGGGATTTTGGCATCTTTTGACCACTTGTGCAACTTGTATCCGACGATTGATGTGTGTCCGTTTGGCATTAAATGTGGGTGGAGGGAAAGGCTGGATGCAAATATAGCTACGAATGAGGCATAATGATGCAATATGTACATACAGCTAGCCTAAATAGCATGTTAGCATTGATTAGCTTCCAGTCATGCCGTGAGCAAATATGTCTGATTAGCACATAAGTCAATAACATCAACAAAACTCACCTTTGTGATTTCGTTGACTTTATCGTTGGAAATGCATCTGCTTTGAGTGTCGTAGGATATCCACACATCTCTGTAGCATCGCTATCGTCGGTAAGGTGTGCAGAACAAACGAGGGACTTTCGCATCTTTTTACCACTGGTGCAACTTGAATCCGACGATTGGTATGTGTTTGTTTGGCATTAAATGTGGGTGGAGGGAAAGGCTAGATGCAAATATAGCTACGAATGAAGCATAATGATGCAATATGTACATACAGCTAGCCTAAATAGCATGTTAGCATCGATTAGCTTCCAGTCATGCCGTGAGCAAATATGTCTGATTAGCACATAAGTCAATAACATCAACAAAACTCACCTTTGTGATTTCGTTGACTTTATCATTGGAAATGCATCTGCTTTGAATGTCGCAGGATATCCACACATCTCTGTAGCATCGCTATCGTCGGTAAGGTGTGCAGAACAAACGAGGGACTTTCGCATCTTTTGACCAGTGGTGCAACTTGAATCCGACGATTGGTATGTGTTTGTTTGGCATTAAATGTGGGTGGAGGGAAAGGCTGGATGCAAATATAGCTACAAATGAGGCATAATGATGCAATATGTACATACAGCTAGCCTAAATAGCGTGTTGGCATCGATTAGCTTGCAGTCATGCCGTGAGCAAATATGTCTGATTAGCACATAAGTCAATAACATCAACAAAACTCACCTTTATGATTTCGTTGACTTTATCGTTGGAAATGCATTTGCTTTGAGTGTCGCAGGATATCCACACATCTCTGTAGCATCGCTATCATCGGTAAGGTGTGCAGAACAAACGAGGGACTTTCGCATCTTTTGACCAATGGGGCAACTTGAATCTGTCGATTGGTATGTGTTTGTTTGGCATTAAATATGGGTGGAGGGAAAGGCTGGATGCAAATATAGCTACGAATGAAGCATAATGATGCAATATGTACATACAGCTAGCCTAAATAGCATGCCGTGCTAATTGACACACACTCCACGTAAATCAACTTGAATCCGTCCCTGATCGTGTTGTTACACCCTCCGACAACACACCGACGAGGCATGACGTCTCCAAGGTACGGAAAACAGTCGAAAAAACGGAAAATAACAGAGCTGATTTGACTTTGTGTGTGTAATGTGTTTGGGAAAATTGCGGATTGCTTCCCATTGTGACGTCACGGGTGAAAGGTCATCGCTCCGACAGCGAACAAATGAAAGGCGTTTAAATCGCCAAATTCACCCTTTTAGAGTTCGGAAATCGGTTAAAAAAAGATGTGGTCTTTTTTCTGCAACATCAAGGTATATATTGACGCTTACAGAGGTCTAGTGATAATGTTCCCATTTAATGGCTTGTTAGCATTTTAATATTAGCATGCTAGCTTTTGTGTCCATTTAGCAGGTATACACCTCAGCGTCAAATATTTAGGTACTCAACGCATGCTAACGTTAGCAGGCTTGCATTTTCAACAAATGTTTTCAGGTACAAGTATTCTTCTTCCTCCAAACACGACGAGTTGAGTTTATACCAAAAAGTTCTATTTTGGTTTCATCTGACCACATGACATTCTCCCAATCCTCTGCTGTATCATCCATGTATCCATTGTGGTATAAACTCAACTCATCGTGTTTGGAGGAAGAAGAATACTGATTTGCATCCCAAGAACACCACACCTACTGTGAAGCATGGGGGTGGAAACATCATGCTTTGGGGCTGTTTTTCTGCTAAGGGGACAGGACGATTGATCCGTGTTAAGGAAAGAATGAATGGGGCCCTGTATCGTGAGATTTGGAGCCAAAACCTCCTTTCATCAGTGAGAGCTTTGAATGGTTGACCAAATACTTATTTTCCACCATAATTTACAAATAAATTCTGTAAAATTCCTACAATGTGAATTCCTGGATTTTTTTTCACATTCTGTCTCTCACAGTTGAAGTGTACCTATGATGAAAATTACAGACCTCTGTCATCATTTAAAAGCGGGAGAACTTGCACAATCGGTGGCTGACTAAATACTTTTTTGCCCCACTGTATACAGTCGTGGAATTAACACATTATTGTGCCTAATTTTGTTGTGATGCCCAGCTGGATGCATTAAACAATGTAACAAGGTTTCCCGAAATAAATCAACTCAAGTTATGGAAAAAAATGCCAAAATGGCACTGCCATATTTATTATTGAAGTCACAAAGTGCATTATTTTGTTTAACATGCCTCAAAACAGCAGCTTGGAATTTGGGACGTGCTCTCCCTCAGAGAGCATGAGGAGGTTGAGGTGGGCGGGGTTGAGTTGGGGATGTAGCGCGGGGTGTATATTGTAGCGTCCCGGAAGAGTTAGTGCTGCAAGGGGGTCTGGGTATTTGGTCTGTTGTGTTTATGTTGTGTTTATGTTGTGTTACGGTGCGGATGTTCTCCCGAAATGCGTTTGTCATTCTGGTTTGGTATGGGTTCACAGTGTGGCGCATATTTGTAACAGTGTTAAGGTTGTTTCTACGGCCACCCTCAGTGTGACCTGTATGGCTGTTGACCAAGTATGCCTTGCATTCACTTGTGTGTTTGAAAAGCCGTAGATATTATGTAACTGGGCAGGCACGCAAAGGCGGTGCCTTTATAACGCGCCCCCAATATTGTTGTCTGGGTGGAAATTGGGAGAAATTCGGAAGAATGGTTCTCCCGGGAGATTTTCGGGTGGGGCTCTGAAATTTTTTAGCTTATTTATATATCTCATATATTTTGTTACGTGAGGAATGATACCTTTTAGCGTGCTAACGTTAGTATTCTTGCTTTTATTTACACATAAGTCAAATTATGGTATTTGATGCATGCTAACGTAACCATGCTTGATTTTTTTGGAGCTAATTCATCAGGTATAGACCCTAGTGTCAAATATTTTGTTACTTGACAAATGATACCTGTTACCATGCTAATGTTAGTATGCTAGCTTTTTAAAACAATTTTGTAGTTATACACCTTAGTCGTAGTTTGGTACTTGATGCATGTTAACATTATCAAGTTAGCATTTTAAACACATTTTTCTGGTACCCACCTCAAAGTAATATATTTTTGTACTTGACACGTTAGCATTTTTGTATGCTAACATTAGGATGCTAGATTTTTTTTTATAGCTAATTTAGCAGGTATACACCTCAGCGTCAAATATTTTGGTACTTGAAGCATGGTAACATTAGCAGGCTAGCATTTTGAACAAATATTTTAAGGTACACACCTAAGAGTGATATATTTTGATACATGACACATAGTTACAGTTAGCATGTTAGCAAGCCAACCTGAGCATGTGCATTTTCTTTTAGCTAATTCATTAGGTACACACCTACGTTCCATATATTTTGTTACTTGACAACTGATACCCTTTAGTCTGCTTGTTTTTGTTTTTTTACACCTCAGTCATATTTTGTTACTTCATGCATTAAAAATGCCTGGCAGGCTATTATTTTAAACAAATATTTTTTAGGTACACACCTCTTAGAGTAATATATTTTGGTACATGATGCAAATTAGCATGCAAACAGTAGCACACTCATTTTTTTTAGCTTATTTATATATCTTATATATTTTGTTACGTGAGGAATGATACTTTTTAGTATGTTAACGTTAGTATTCTTGCTTTTATTTACACATAAGTCAAATTTTGGTATTTGATGCATGCTAACGTAAGCATGCTTGATTTTTTTGGAGCTAATTCATCAGGTATAGACCCTAGTGTCAAATATTTTGTTACTTGACAAATGATACCTGTTACCATGCTAATGTTAGTATGCTAGCTTTTTAAAACAATTTTGTAGTTATACACCTTAGTCATAGTTTGGTACTTGATGCATGTTAACATTATCAGGCTAGCATTTTAAACACATTTTTCTGGTACCCACCTCAAAGTAATATATTTTTGTACTTGACACATTTTTGTATGCTAACATTAGCATGCTAGATTTAGATTTTTTTTTTAGCTAGTTTAGCAGTGATACACCATAGTGTGATAACTTTTAGCATTTTACTCACGCTAACTGTTAGCATGTTGTCATAGCACTGCAAGCTCGTATTTCTTGTTACTTGACGCTATCTGGCCAGTGTGCTAACTGTTAGCATTTCAGTTCTGCCTCGGCTCTTCAGCGTTCACAGGAAATGTTTGTACTACTTAAAAAAATAATCTTTATTTTGTTCTGGTTTTGAAGATGAAAACCAGTAAATTGGCCGCCGCACCTTTTGATTTGTCGGTCCGTGGCCCTCAGTGGTAAAAGTCGGGCCCCCACATGTAATACGACACACTACCAATGCAGTCCACGCAGCGCTCAGTGATATTTGAGTATTCATGTGGTGACACACGCCAAACATCTTTGGGGTCAAGACGGCGTGTTCCGGTGGTTGACCCGGGTCCTGGCCGCAGGGAGGGGTCCCGTGCAGACTCGTTAGTTGTGAATGAGGACTCATTGACAATAATGAGCAGATTGTATTCATGAGATGAATGAAATTAACCCTCGTCGTTAGAAGAGCTCTGATAATCGCTCATCTGGACCCGCCCCCTCCCCCTCCATATTCCAGGGGAGCAGCTCCTTGCCGCCGCCGCCGCCGTGCCGGGGGTGATTTATCATTGTTAAGGCCGCTGTCTGATGGCGCCTCCTCGGGGGTCACGCTCGTCCCTGATCGGCCGCACCTCCTCCAGCACCGAGGCGGCCCCCCTAATTAAGCCCCCAGAAAGCAGAATAGAAAAGGCAGGGGAAGAATATCTGGGGTGACGGACAGGAGGGGGCGGGGCTATTCTTCTGGCCGTACCGGGAATTGATATACTCCTGGTAACCATGGCGACGCAGGTCATCAGCCACCTTTGCTTCAAAACACATCTTTACACGGTGCACTGTTGTTGTTATTCTGCTTGTCGTCATGGTGACAAGTGGCGTGCTTAGAGGTGAGGGTGCAGGTGTGTGCAGAGAGAGGAGGTAGTGAGGTAGGAAGGTGTAATACCCAAGGGAACACCAGCAGAGGGCTCCACCTCCCTGCTGCTTCTCCTCTGGGAATCATCAAGATGTTCTCATGCTGCCTTATTTCCTTCTCTCCTCGTCTCCTCGTCTCCTCATCTCCTCATCTCCTCCTTTGATATCGACTATTTACTTCTTCTCCCCTTACTGCTCTTTTGCTTTGGCCAACATGTGTGTTCTACTTTACATGTTCTACCTGATATGTTCTACTCTGTGTGTTTACTTTGTGTCTTCTACTTCATATGTCTTACTTATTATGTTCTACCTTGTGTGTTCTTCTCGATGTGTTTACTTAGTGTTCTACCTTGTGTTCTACTTCACATGTTTTACTTTGTGTCTTCTACTTCATATGTTCTACCTTGTGTGTTCTACTTCACATGTTTTACTTTGTGTCTTCTACTTCATATGTTCTACTTAATGTTCTACTTCATTTGGTTTAATGTGTGTTCTACTTCATATGTTCTACTTATGTTCTACCTTGTTTGTTCTACTCGATGAATTAACTTAGTGTTCTACCTTGTGTGTTCTACTTCACATGTTTTACTTTGTGTCTTCTACTTCATATGTTCTACCTTGTGTGTTCTACTTCACATGCTTTACTTTGTGTCTTCTACTTCATATGTTCTACCTTGTGTGTTCTACTTCACATGTTTTACTTTGTGTCTTCTACTTCATATGTTCTACTTAATGTTCTACTTCATTTGGTTTAATGTATTTAATCTATGTACTTCATATGTTCTACTTATGTTCTACCTTGTTTGTTCTACTCGATGTGTTTACTTAGTGTTCTACCTTGTGTGTTCTACTTCACATGTTTTACTTTGTGTCTTCTACTTCATATGTTCTACCTTGTGTGTTCTACTCGATTTGTTTACTTAGTGTTCTACCTTGTGAGTTCTACTTCACATGTTTTACTTTGTGTCTTCTACTTCATATGTTCTGCTTAATTTGGTTTAATGTGTGTGTTCTACTTCATATGTTCTACTTATTATGTTCTACCTTGTGTGTTCTACTCGATGTGTTTACTTTGTTCTACCTTGTGTGTTCAACTTCACATGTTTTACTTTGTGTCTTCTACTTCATATGTTCTACTTCATTTGGTTTAATTTGTGTGTTCTACTTCATTTGTTCTACTTCATACAGTATGTTCTACTTGTTGTGTTCTACCTTGTGTGTTGCACTGTAGATGTTCTACTTCATATGTTCTACTTATTATGTCCTATCTTGTGTGTTCTACTTCATATGTTCTACTTATGTTCTACTTTGTGTGTTCTACTTCATATACTCTACGTATGTTCTACTTTGTTCTACTTATTATGTTTTACCTTGTGTGTTGTACTTCAGATGTCCTATTGTGTGTTTACTTTGTGTGTTCTACTTTTATGTTCTACTTCATATGTTTTACTTTGTGTCTTCTACTTCATATGTTCTACTTATTAAATTCTACCTTGTGTGTTCTACTTTAGATGTTCTACTTCATAGGTTCTACTGTGTGTGTTAACTTTGTGTGTTCTACTTCATATATTCTACTTATTATGTTCTATGTTGTTTGTTCTACTTCATATGTTCTACTTATGTTCTACTTTGTGTGTTCTACTTCATATGTTCTACTTATTATGTTCTACCTTGTGTGTTCTACTTTAAATGTTCTACCTAATATGTTCTACTCTGTGTGTTTACTTTGTGTGTTCTACTTTATATGTTCTACTTATTATGTTCTACCTTGTGTTCGACTTCATATGTTCTACTTATTATGTTCTAACTTGTGTGTTCTACTTTAGATGTTCTACCTAATACGTTCTACTCTGTGTGGTCTACTTCATATGTTGTACTTATTATGGTCTAACTTGTGTGTTGTACTTTAGATGTTCTACCTAATATGTTTTACTGTGTGTGTTTACTTTGTGTGTTCTACTTCATATGTCCTACTTATTATGTTCTACCTTGTGTGTTCTACTTCATATGTTCTACTTATTATGTTCTACCTCGTGTGTTGAACTTTAGATGTTCTACCTTATATGTTCTATTCTGTGTGTTCTACTTCATATGTACAACTTAATGTTCTACTCCATATGTTTTACGTTGTTTGTTCTACTTTATATGTTCAACTTAATGTTTTGCATTGTGTGTTCTACTGTTTGTACTACCTAATATGTTCTACTTACTTTGTGTTCTACTGTTGTGTTCCACTTTATATGTTCTATTTAAAATATCGCACCTTGTTTGTTCTACTTTGTGTGTTCCACGTTGTGTGTTCTACTGTCTGTGTTTACTTTGTGCGTTCTAAATGGTGTTCTACACAGTGTGTTCTACAGTGTGTTCTATTTTATGTTCAAATTAAAATATCCTACACTGTGTGTTTTACTTTGTGTGTTCTACCTTATATGCTCTATTTAAAATAATCTACATTGTTTTTTCTATGTTGTGTGTTTACTTTATGTGTTCTACTTTATGTTCCACCTTATGTTTTATTTGAAACAATCTACATTGTGTGTACTACCTTGTGTGTTCTGCTTTGTATGTTCTACTTTGTGTGTCCTCCTACCTTGATTGTTGTACTTTGTGTGTTCCACTTTGTGTGCTCTACTGTCTCTGTTTACTCTGTGTGTTTTACCTTGTGTGTTCTACCTTGTTTGTTCTACATAGTGTGTTCTACTTTGCATGTTCTACTTTATGTTCCATTTGAAATATTCTGCATTGTGTGTTCTGCTTTGTGTGTTCTACTTTGGTGAGTTCTACTTTATATGTAATATTTAAAATAATCTACATTTTTTGTTGTATGTTGTGTTTACTTTGTGTGTTGTACTTTGTGCGTCATACCTTGTTTGTTCTACTTTGTGTGTTCCACTTTGTGTGTTCTACTGCCTGTGTTTACTTTGTGTATTCTACCTTGTGTGTCCTACCTTGTTTGTTCTACTTTGTGTGTTCCACTGTGTGTGTTCCACTGTCTGTGTTTACTTTGTGTATTCTACCTTGTGTTTTCCACTTTGTGTGTTCTACTGTCTGTGTTTACTTTGTATGTTCTACTGTCTGTAATTTTCCTTTGTTTGTTCTACTTTGTGTGTTTTACCTTGTGTGTTCCACTTTGTGTGTTTTACTGTCCGTGTTTACTTCGTGTGTTCTACCTTGTGTGTTCCACTTTGTGTGTTTTACTGTCTGTGTTTACTTTGTGTGTTCTACCTTGTGTGTTCTACTGTCTGTTTACTTTGTGTGTTCCATTTTGTGTGTTCTATTTTGTGTGTTCTACCTTGTGTGTTCTTCTGTCTGTGTTTACTTTGTGTGTTCTACTGTCTGTGTTTACTTTGTATGTTCTACCTTGTGTGTTCCAGTTTGTGTGTTCTACTGTCTGTGTTTACTTTGTGTGTTCTACTGTCTGTAATTTTCCTTTGTTTGTTCTACTTTGTTTGTTCTACCTTGTGTGTTCCACTTTGTGTGTTTTACTGTCTGTGTTTACTTTGTGTGTTCTACCTTGTGTGTTCTACTGTCTGTTTACTTTGTGTGTTCTACCTTGTTTGTTCCATGTTGTGTGTTCTACCTTGTGTGTTCTTCTGTCTGTGTTTACGTTGTGTGTTCTACCTTGTGTGTTCCACTTTGTGTGTTCTACTGTCTGTGTTTACTTTGTATGTTCTACCTTGTGTGTTCCAGTTTGTGTGTTCTACTGTCTGTGTTTACTTTGTTTGTTCTACTGTCTGTAATTTTCCTTTGTTTGTTCTACTTTGTGTGTTCTACCTTGTGTGTTCCAGTTTGTGTGTTCTACTGTCTGTAATTTTCCTTTGTTTGTTCTACTTTGTGTGTTCTACCTTGTGTGTTCCACTTTGTGTGTTTTACTGTCTGTGTTTACTTTGTGTGTTCTACCTTGTGTGTTCCACTTTGTGTGTTTACTTTGTGTGTTCTACCTTGTGTTTTCTACTGTCTGTTTACTTTGTGTGTTCTACCTTGTTTGTTCCATTTTGTGTGTTCTACCTTGTGTGTTCTTCTGTCTGTGTTTACTTTGTGTGTTCTACCTTGTGTGTTCTACTTTGTGAGTACTACCTTGTGTGTTCTACTGTCTGTGTTTACTTTGTGTGTTCTAGCTTGTGTGTTCTAAGTGTGAAAGTCTGCTGTGATTGGTGGACAGCTGCTGTCTTATTGGACAGAGGCTGTATCCATCCATCCATTTTTTCTACCGCTTATTCCCTTTTGGGGTCGCGGGGACAGAGGCTGTAGTTGAGTGCAAAAAAACAGGTGGGCGTGGTCAGAGTGTCACCTGACTGTGTTGCAGGAAGTGCTGTTGAAGCGTGCGGCCGACCTGGTGGAGGCGCTGTACGGGATGCCTCACAACAACCAGGTGAGTGTGTGACCTTCGACCCCGGCAGGTGAGCCGGCGGCAGGCGCTGACTCAGGAAATGTTCCCGCCGCACAGGAGATCATCTTGAAGCGGGCGGCCGACCTGACGGAGGCGCTCTACAGCGTCCCGCGCTCTCACAACCAGCTGCCCTCCCTGGGAGGCTCCGCCCACTCGGGCATGATGGGCGTCAACTCCTTCAGCAGCCAGCTGGCCGTCAACATTTCCGAGGCCTCGCAGGCCGACCAAGGTGACCTACCTGCCGTGTGGGAGGGGCTTGCGGCCAGCCTGACGTGCGTCTCCCCCCCGCAGGTTATTCCCGTAACTCCAACAGCGTGTCTCCTCGCGGTTACGTGGCCAGCTCCACGCCGCAGCAGTCCAACTACTCCGCCATCACCTCCTCCATCAACGGCTACGGCGCCGCCGCCATGGGCAACCTGGCCGTGCCCGGCTCGCCCGGCTTCCTCAACGGCTCCGGCGCCAACTCCGCTTATGCAAGTGAGTCCCGGGCGGGAGGGCGGAGTCCAAAAGGGGGCGGGGTCAAAGCTAGGATTGGCAAACCTCGGCAGACGGAGTACTTCCGTCAGTTCACTCCAGCAATTACACTGAGTACACTAGTGGGCCTCCAAAGTGCATTTTAATATTAGCAGGCTAGCTCCTTTGCCGAGTTTGCAGGTGTAACTTTGCTTTTTTAAGCTCATTTTCTAGGTACATAGATCATATCTTTGTACTGGATGCATGCTAACTTTAGCATTTTAGCACATTTTTTTCAGGTACACACCTCAGAGTGATGTACTGTGGTACAGTTATCAATTTAGCATGTTCAGCTTTTTTTTAGCTTATTTACCAAGTATTAATTTCCCTAATGCTAACTGTAAGCATGTTACAGTTAGCATGCTTACTGTAACATAGTAGTGTCAAATTTCTTTTCCACTAAGAATGCTAATTTTTAACATGTTAGCATAATACTGTGAGCATGCTAACTTTTTTTTTTAGCTAATTTAACAGTATACACATCAGTGTCATATATTTTTGTATTTCACTAATGCAAACAGTAAGCATGGTATTGTTAGCATGTTAGCATAATACGGTTAGCATGCTAGCTTTTTCAGCTAATTTACTAGGTATATATCTCAGTGTCATATATGTTTGTATTTCACTAATGCAAAAATAAGCATGTTGTTGTTAGCATTATACTGTCATCATGCTAGCTTTTTAGATGATTTTAACAAGTATTCACCTCAGTGTCATATTTTCTTTTCCACTTATTCAAACAGTAAGATTGCTCGTTTTTAACATGTTAGTGTAATACTGTTAAAGTTATAAAGTACCAATGATTGTCACACACATACTAAATGTAGCATGCTAACTTTTTTTGTTAGCTAATTTCACAGGTATACACATCAGTGTCATATATTTTTGTATTTCCCGAATGCAAACAGTGAGCATGGTATTGTTAGCATAATACGTTTTGCATGCTAGCTTTTGTAGCTAATTTAGCAAGTATACACCTCAGTGTCATATATTTTTGTATTTCACTAATGCAAGCATAAGCATGCTATTGTTAGCATAATACTGTCATCATAGTAGCTTTTTAGATGATTTTAACAAGTAAACACCTCAGTGTCAATTTTGTTTTCCACTAAGAATGCTAATTTTTAACATGTTAGCTTAATACTGTTAGCATGCTAACTTTTTTTTCAGCTAATTTAACAGTATACACATCAGTGTCATATATTTTTGTATTTCAATAATGCAAACAGTAAGCATGGTAATGTTAGCATGATACGGTTAGCATGCTAGCTTTTTCAGCTAATTTACTTGGTATATATCTCAGTGTCATATATGTTTGTATTCCACTAATGCAAAAATAAGCATGCTATTGTTAGCATATTACTGTCATCATGCCAGCTTTTTAGATAATTTTAACAAGTATTCACTTCAGTGTCATATTTTCTTTTCCTCTAATTCAAACAGTAAGTTTGCAAATTTTTAACAAGTTAGTGGAATACTGTTAAAGTTAAAGTTAAAGTACCAATGATTGTCTCACACATACTAGATGTAGCATGCTAACTTTTTTTTTAGTTAATTTAGCAACTATACACCTCAGTGTCATATATTGTTATATTTTACTAATGCAAACATAAGCATGCTATTGTTAGCATGATACTGTCATCATGCTAGCTTTTTAGATCATTTTAACAAGTATTCACCTCAGTGTCATATATTTTTTTCACAAATTCAAACAGTAAAAATTTTAATTTTTAACATGTTATCATGATATGGTCAGCATGCTAGCTTTTTTTAAGGCTAATTCAACAAGTATACACCTCAGTGTCATATATTTTTGTATTTCACTAATGCTAACATAATATTGTTAGCATGTTACCATTATACTGTAAGCATTCTGGCTTTTGCCGCTCATTCTGGTACTTGACACTATCTGGCTAACTGTTAGCATTTCCATTTGGCTTGGTCTCTTCAGCATTCACATAAAATGTCTAGCAAAATAGCATTTGAAAAAAAAAAAATCTAATGTTTCGGTTCCCGCCACCTTTGATTGGTCAGTGTGTGGCCCTCAATGGGAAGAGTCCGGGGGCCCCCCGAGTGTACTTAGTGACTGCGAGTGCACTGACCATTCTCTCCGTTTTTGGGAGAATTGCACCGACTCCATTGAGTGCGCCCTAAAAGGTTGAAGTGGAAGTACGTAAGACACGCCTCCGCCTGCTCTGTGATTGGGCGTCAAGTCGACCACAGGGGCGGGCTCGCCGCCACCGCGCCTTGACTCCTCCCTCCCATTAGCCCCACCCCCACATCCCTCATCCCCCCACTAACATCGTCACGCCATCCTTCACGTCAACAACACCCGGTTTAGCGCCGGGGGGCCTCGGCCGCTCCCGTCGGAGTTATGGATCAACTTTGCGGGACGTCAGGGAGCCACCCCCTCCCCCCCAGCCCCCTTTCATCCTCCTCATCCTCCCGCCACTCGCTCGGTCCCTGCGTGCCGTGGTCCTTCCTCACCGTCTTCTTCCTCCTCTCCCGTAGGCCCTTACTCATTCTCTCCTGTCCATATGGTCTCCGCAGTCAAACAGAAGAGCGCCTTCGCCCCCGTCGTGCGGCCACAGACCTCGCCGCCCCCCGCCTGCACCTCCTCCTCCAATGGCGGCAGCCTGCAGGGTGAGCATAGCGCCCGCCCCTCCCCCTTCCCCCCCCCCCCTCACACCACGCACGGCGAAGGTCAAAGTTGATCCATAACTTTCGAGGTAGTCGGTCCAGGGACGGCGGCGGCGAGGGTGGTGGCGGCGGCAGTGGCAGCGGCGTGGTTGTCGTGCCGACGGTGACCCTTTGTGTTTGTTGTCCTTGCAGCCATGGCCGGTCTCATCGTCCCTCCCATGTGAGCAGACTCCGCCCCCTCCCAACCTCTCGGCTCCGCCCCCAGCAGGAAGCGGCCGCCCTACCAAGGGGTAACACCAATTAAGGGGGGCTAGGGGTGTTCTTCATCAAGATGGAAGACGTGGAACAATCCAGAACCTTCTCCATCCAACCTTTTTCAGTCCAAGTCGAGTCTTCCGGCGTCTTCTTCGGCGGCGTCCGGAGCAGGGGTCACCAACCTTTTTGAAAGCAAGAGCTACTTCTTGGGTACTGATTAATGCCAAGGGCTACCAGTTTGATACACACTTCAATAAATTGCCAGAAATAGCCAATTTGCTCCATTTACCTTTAACTCTATGTTATTATGAATAATCGAGGCGGTATAGCTCGGTTGGTAGAGCGGCCGTGCCAGCAACTTGAGGGTTGCAGGTTCGATCCCCGCTTCTGTTATCCTAGTCACTGCCGTTGTGTTCTTGGGCAAGACACTTTACCCACCTGCTCCCAGTGCCACCCACACTGGTTTAAATGTAAAAATTAGATATTGGGTTTCACTATGTAAAGCGCTTTGAGTCACTAGAGAAAAAGCGCTATATAAATGTAATTCACAATTCAGAATTAATGATATTTATCTTTGTGGAAACACAGATCATCTTAATGATTTCTCACAAAAAATATATATTTTGATGACATGTGGTTATTTGATGACATAGGTTAAAATCCAATCTGCGCTTTTTTAAAATATATAACAAATTGGACCAAGCTATATTTCTAAAAAAGACAAATCATTATTTCTTCTAGATTTTCCAGAACCAAAATTTTAAAAGAAATTCAAAAGACTTTGAAATAAGATTTAAATTTGATTCTACAGATTTTCTAGATTTGCCAGAATAATTTTTGGGAATTTTAATCATTGAAGAAATATTTCACAAATATTCTTCGTCGAAAAAAACGAAGCTAAAATTAAGAATTAAATTCAAATGTATTTATTATTCTTTACAATAAAAAAAATAAAAATACTTGAACATTGATTTAAATTGTCAGGAAAGAAGAGGAAGGAATTTAAAAGGTAAAAAGGTATATGTGTTTAAAAATCCTAAAATCATTTTTAAGGTTGTCTTTTTTCTCTAAAATTGTCTTTCTGAAAGTTATAAGAAGCAAAGTAAAAAAAATAAATGAATTTATTCAAACAAGTGACGACCAAGTCTTTAAAATATTTTCTTGGATTTTCAAATTCTATTTGAGTTTTGTCTCCCTTAGAATTAAAAATGTCGAGCAAAGCGAGACCAGCTTGCTAGTAAATAAATACAACTTAAAAAATGGAGGCAGCTCACTGGTAAGTGCTGCTATTTGAGCTAATTTTAGAACAGGCCAGCGGGCGACTCATCTGGTCCTTACGGGCGACCTGGTGCCCGCGTTGGTGACCCCTGGTCTGGAGGAACAGGAAGTTCCCTCCATCCCAGCCGGGAAAACTGGAATCCTTTTCTTCTTCTTCTTCTTCTTCTTCTTCTTCTTCTCGTGCTTCTTTTCTAAGTGTTTATAATCCGCATTCGATGTTTGCAAACACCTCCTCGTCTTTTATGATTGTACAAAAGCGACTTTTTGTAAAAAAATAAATAAATAAAAGTCATGACATCATGGCCCAGGACGTCCTGGTCTCCTCCCGCTGGACGCCCACTTTTTAACGTTTTTTTTCCTCGACTTTGGCGAGACGACTTTTGTACGCCGTCATGCCGTGAACACGCGCCGTCTCCAAGCAAATAACACAGATATATAAATATATGTACGGGAAGTGAACAAGACGGCTGCAGAAAAAGGTGGATTTGGGGAAGTGAGCGTTGAACTTTCCTGTTTTTGTTTTTCAACGTTTTTTTCTTTGTGTGACAAAAAGAAAAAAGTTTATGAAAGCACAAAGTTGACCACTTCCTGTGTACATACGTGTGCATGTTTGTTTGTTTCCTGTGATAATGACGTGCTTTTTGTACAGAAACTTCAATAAAGATGACATCACCTGACTTCTCTCACTTGTCCACCTATTTGAGCATCAATATGCTTATATATCTGTACACATTTATATATATAGATAAGTCTTTATTGTCATTGCACAAGTACAACAAAACTTTGTTTTCAGCACAAACCTGTTCAAGATTAGACAAACAAACAGTGTACAGGGTTACAGAACAAGAACGCTGAAGATGGAAAAAAAGTAAACGCTGGGGAAGGATGAGTAAAAAAATACAATTTAGACTGGGCTCCCTGGAGCCCAATCTGGAGTGGGAAAAAAACCTCCATAGCAAAGCACATATACATATTACAACATACATCTCAAGATGTCCAGCAACAGAGGGAAGGGAGTTCGGGGTCATGATGGTAGGCCGCAGCTCTCAGGCGCTGACCATCCATTTATCAGCCCTACGGGATTGCGTCGAGGGCGTTGGATTGGGGGACAGGCGGGTGTATGTGTGGCGTGTACTTTTGTGGATGTGTGTGTAAGCCCTTAATGCAGGGGTGTCAAAGTTAAATGCAGAGTGGGCCGACATTTTAAACTTAAAGGTTGAACAAATGAACCTTTTAATAGGGACCCAAACAAGTTTTGCATTGAATATTGAACAAGCAAGGCTTATATAACTTTATAGTGACATGCAAAATCAAGTTTCAAATAATAATAATTAAAAAATATCAGTGGCATATCAAATAAAATGTGAATAAAAATTGAGTGCGTCTTTTCTATTTGCAGCCTTCTGAGGTAAATATCCAAATAAACTTTTTCCACAGGTTAATAATACATTCGAAAATAAAATAACAATAATGAATGAACCAAACATTCAAGCTATGAAGTAGCAAGAGAAAGTGCATGAATAAATTAATTATTTCTCAGTTTGCTACACTGATTTGCTTTACCACTGAATATGGAACAATAATAACTTAATAGTGCAAAATCAACCTTCAAAAAACAAACCAAAAAACATCAATGGTAAAACAAATAAAATCTAAACATTTAATGCCTCTTTTCTATTTGCAGCCTTCTGAGGTAGATATCAACATGACATTTTTCCACAGGCTAATACATTTTAAAATAAGATAACAATGAGATGGGTGGGGGGTAGGGTTAGAGTTTGTGCTGCAAGGGGTTGTGGGTATTTGTTCTGTTGTGTCTATGTTGTGTTACGGTGCGGATGTTCTTCCGAAATGTGTTTGTCATTCTTGTTTGGTGTGGGTTCACAGTGCGGCGCATATTTGTAACTGTGTTAAAGATGTTTATACCGCCACCCTCAGTCTGACCTGTATGGCTGTTGAGTAAGTATGCATGGCATTTACTTAAGTGTGTGTATAAGTCGCATATATTATATGACTTGTCCGGCACGCTGTTTGTATTGCGGAAAAGCGGACGTGACAACATATTGTAGACAACGCTAAAGGCAGTGCTCCCGATATTGTTGTCCGGGTGGAAATCTGGAGGAATTCGGGAGGATGGTTAGAAAATCGGGAGGGTTGGCAAGTATGAGTATTAGCGGCGAATGCAGTGTAGTACCGGCGGGCCAGCTCTAATGTTAATTTGATATTGCCTCAAGGGCCAAATGAAATTGTACGGCGGGCCAGAGTTTGACACTCATGCCTTACTGTGTCTCTGTTCAGCGGCCTTGATGTATTGTACCATCTCGTCCAAAGTCAACAACAACAGGTGTGTGTCCATGAGAGACAAGAGGGGAGTTTGTTGTGTCTTCGCTGCAGTGTCCTTTGGGAGAGTCTCGATGCCAGGGAAACAATCCAAGTTAGAATGTTTTGTATGTGGGTGAAAATAAAATTTGCTTTTCACTCTAAATTGTCTATGACTGGTCTTAAAAAACCGCAAGGTGGACAGTCCGATGTAATCCACAGTTCTTCCCGCTTCCTCTAATCATTTGTGGCAGCTTTGGGGTACTTTGAAGACTGCCAGCAACTTCCAATTTGTCGACAAACCAGAGCAACGCTTACTCCAATCAGCAGATGTCCTGTTGTCATAATTCTGAATAGGTGGATATCTTCACGTCCTCGACAGAAAAGGAGGTCCGCCAGGCACGCGGCCCTCCTTCTTCTCCCAAGAGTCCAGCAACAACCGCTTCGTCACGACAACAGGTTCCCCCAAACCAAAGATCTTGTCAATTTTGTTGAGGCCAGTTAAATAGTTCCAATGTTTAGATTTGGAGAGCAGTGCAAAAAGAGGCAACAAGAAAGTTAAGTTAAGACAAAACAAAACAAAGAAGCAAGCAGGAGAGATAAGGGAGCAGAAAGGGGAGCGTCTACCCTCGATGAGTGCCAGAGAGAAAGATACAAATCTATATTCAGCATCTATATACTTATCTACAGAGCAACATATCTGTACTCATATCTATCATCCATGCACATTTCTATATAGCTATATATCCATCCATCCATCCATCCATTTTCTACCGCTTATTCCCTTCGGGTCGCGGGGGGCGCTGGCGCCTATCTCAGCTACAATCGGGCGGAAGGCAGGGTACACCCCTACACTATATGTATTCTCTTTCTGTATGTGTCTAAATGTACAGTATGTATACAAAAGTATACAGTACACACACGCACATATATATACATATGTGTAAATAAATATGTATATATATATGTATATATTTATATATATACATATATTTATACAAACACACATCTATATACATAGTTGTAAATGTATATATGTGTATATGTACATATACATGTAATTATATATATATATACACACATATAAATGTATATTATACATATGTGTAAAATAAATATGTATTAATGTATATATATATATATATATATATATATATATATATATATATATATATCTATATATATATATATATATATATATATATGTACAAACCCTGTTTCCATATTACCAAATGAGTTGGGAAATTGTTTTAGATGTAAATATAAACGGAATACAATGAATTGCAAATAATGTTCAACCCATATTCAGTTGAATAAGCTACAAAGACAAAATAAACATTTTTTATTTTTTTTGCAAATAATCATTAACTTTACAATTTGATGCCAGCAACACGTGACAAAGAAGTTGGGAAAGGTGGCAATAAATACTGATGAAGTTGAGGAATGCTCATCAAACACTTATTTGGAACATCCCACAGGTGCGCATGCTAATTGGGAACAGGTGGGTGCCATGATTGGGTATAAAAACAGCTTCCCAAAAAATGCTCAGTCTTTCACAAGAAAGGATGGGGCGAGGTACACCCCTTTGTCCACAACTGCGTGAGCAAATAGTCAAACAGTTTAAGAACATTTCTCAAAGTACAATTGTAAGAAATTTAGGGATTTCAACATCTATGGTCCATATTATCATCAAAAGGTTCAGAGAATCTGGAGAAATCACTCAACGTAAGCGGCATGGCCGGAAACCAACATTGAATGATCATGACCTTTGATCCTCAAAAACCGACATCAATCTCTAAAGGATATCACCACATGGGCTCAGGAACACTTCAGAAAACCACTGTTACTAAATACAGTTGGGCGCTACATCTGTAAGTGTAAATTAAAGCTCTACTAGGCAAAGCGAAAGCCATTTATCAACAACATCCAGAAACGCTGCTGGGATCATCTAAGATGGACTGATGCAAAGTGGAAAAGTGTTCTGTGGTCTGACGAGTCCACATTTCAAATTGTTTTTGGAAATATTCGACATCATGTCATCCGGACCAAAGGGGAAGCGAACCATCCAGACTGTTATCGACGCAAAGTTCCAAAGCCAGCATCTGTGAGGGTATGGGGGTGCATTAGTGCCCATGGCATGGGTAACTTACACATCTGTGAAGGCACCATTAATGCTGAAAGGTACATACAGGTTTTGGAACAACATATGTTGTCATCCAAGCGCCGTCTTTTTCATGGACGCTCCTGCTTATTTCAGCAAGACAATGCCAAGCCACATTCAGCACGTGTTACAACAGCGTGGTTTCGTAGTAAAAGAGTGCGGGTACTTTCCTGGCCCGCCTGCAGTCCAGACCTGTCTCCAATCGAAAATGTGTGGCGCATTATGAAGCGTAAAATACGACAGCGGAGACCCCGGACTGTTGAACGACTGAAGCTCTACATAAAACAAAAATGGGAAAGAATTCCACTTTCAAAGCTTCAACAATTAGTTTCCTCAGTTTCCAAACGTTTATTGAGTGTTGTTAAAAGAAAAGGTGATGTAACACAGTGGTGAACATGCCCTTTCCCAACTACTTTGGCATGTGTTGCAGCAATGGAATTCTAAGTTAATTATTATTTGCCCTGAGACTTGATCTTGGGGACCTGATACTGTGATCTGGTCCTGAGACCTAGGACTTTATTCATAAGTTTACTGGAGACTGCCAACATTTGAGGTTGTAAAGAGTTTTGCATGTTCTGACCTCATTTGGACTCTAAGTGTGTTCTTGTTAGTCCTGGTCCTCACAGTCCACCGAGGTCCACCTGCAGCTGGAGGCCATCATGGTGGCGGCCAGGAGCAGCGTTCATAAATTAGTTGCTAGCTCGCAGCCCAAATGGATCCAGCATGTTTGGGGGGGATGTAACCAACACCAGTAATGACCTCAGCAGAACTCAGTCTGGCGCCGGCCCAGAACCCAGCGAGGTGTTCTGGACCGTAGTGGGTCGCTATCTCGGGCGCTCATGGACGACGACAGATTTACGATGTCCAAAAAAAAAAACCCAAAACCAAGGAAACAGACCTCAAGCACGTGGACTCCATAAAGTCAAAGCCATGAAGAACCTTGTGGTCCACTTCTCTGGTAAGGCCCACTTCCTTGGTCTGGATCACTGATCTGGTCCAGTCCTGGTCTTCGTTGTTGTTGGCAGTTAGCCTTATGTCGCGTTTAGGCTGGCGTGGGCGGGGCTAACGAATGTTAAAACCCTGCGACGACTCTGTAGGACAGGGGGCGGGGTCACAAGTGCATTGTGGGACAGCAGAGCCAAGGACAGGAAATGGTGGTCACATGACGCATTATTATCAGGAAGTGATGTCATGACATATGCTAGCTGCTACGCTAAACAGCTGCATGGCAAGTCCCATTCACGCGTGCTAAAAGTGTTAGCATGTTGCTTATTAAAGGGGAACATTATCACAATTTCAGAAGGGTTAAAACCAATAAAAATCAGTTCCCAGTGGCTTATTTTATTTTTCAAAGTTTTTTTCCAAATTTTACCCATCATGGAATATCCCGAAAAAAGGCTTTAAAGTGCCTGATTTTCGCTATCTTTAAATCCATCGTCCATTTTCCTGTGACGACATTTAGTTATGCCAACATGGCGGATAGCACAGCAAGATGTAGCGACATTAGCTCGGATTCAGGCTCGGATTTCAGCGGCTTAAGCGATTCGACAAATTCCGCATGTATTGAAACGGATGGTTGGAGTATGGAGGCAGATAGCGAAAACAAAATGGGGGAAGAAACTGAAGCTATTGAGCGAATATCTATCGAAGCTATTTCGGCGATCGCCTTTTAACCAACGATTGAGTGTCGCAAGGTATCCATACATCTCTGTGCCATGTCTGTTGTAGCATCGCCGGTAAAATGTGCAGGAGCAACTTAAATCTGTCGATTGGTAAGTGTTTGTTTGGCATTAAATGTGGGTGGAGGGAAAGGCTGGATGCAAATATAGCTACAAATGTACATACAGCTAGCCTAAATAGCATGTTAGCATCGATTAGCTGGCAGTCAGGCCGCGACCAAATATGTCTGATTAGCACATAAGTCAATAACATCAACAAAACTCACCTTTGTGATTTTGTTGACTTTATCGTTGGAAATGGATCTGCTTCGAGTGTCGCAGTGTATCCATACATCTCTGTGCCATGTCTGTTGTAGCATCGCCGGTAAAATGTGCAGGAGCAACTTAAATCTGTCGATTGGTAAGTGTTTGTTTGGCATTAAATGTGGGTGGAGGGAAAGGCTGGATGCAAATATAGCTACAAATGTACATACAGCTAGCCTAAATAGCATGTTAGCATCGATTAGCTGGCAGTCAGGCCGCGACCAAATATGTCTGATTAGCACATAAGTCAATAACATCAACAAAACTCACCTTTGTGATTTTGTTGACTTTATCGTTGGAAATGGATCTGCTTCGAGTGTCGCAGTGTATCCATACATCTCTGTGCCATGTCTGTTGTAGCATCTCCGGTAAAATGTGCAGACGAGGTACTTTCGGATCTTTTGACACTGGTGTTTGTTTGGCATTAAATGTGGGTGGAGTGAAAGGCTGGATGCAAATATAGCTACAAATGTACATACAGCTAGCCTAGATAGCATGTTAGCATCGATTAGCTGGCAGTATTACCGCAACCAAATATTTCTGATTAGCACCATAAGTCAATAACATCAACAAAACTCACCTTTGTGATTTCGTTGACTTTATCGTTGGAAATGCATCTGCTTTGAGTGTCGCAGGGTATCCATACATCTCTGTGCCATCTCTGTCGTAGCATCGGCGGTAAAATGTGCAGACGAGGGACTTTCGGATCTTTTGACACTGGTGTTTGTTTGGCATTAAATGTGGGTGGAGTGAAAGGCTGGATGCAAATATAGCTACAAATGTACATACAGCTAGCCTAGATAGCATGTTAGCATTGATTAGCTGGCAGTCGTACCGCGACCAAATATGTCTGATTAGCACATAAGTCAATAACATCAACAAAACTCCCCTTTGTGATTTAGTTGACTTTATCGTTGGAAATGCATCTGCTTTGAGTGTCGCAGGGTATCCATACATCTCTGTGCCATGTCTGTCGTAGCATCGCCGGTAAAATGAGCAGGAGCAACTTAAATATGTCGATTGGTAAGTGTTTGTTTGGCATTAAATGTGGGTGGAGGGAAAGGCTGGATGCAAATATAGCTACAAATGAGGCATAACGATGCAATATGTATATACAGCTAGCCTAAATAGCATGTTAGCATCGATTAACATGCCGTGCTAATCGATGCACACTCCACGTAAATCAACTTGAATCCGTCTCTGTTCGTGTTGTTACACCCTCCGACAACACACCGACGAGGCATGATGTCTCCAAGGTACGGAAAATCGGAAAATAACAGAGCTGATTTGACTAGATGTTTATAATGTGTTTTAGAAAATGGTGGATTGACTTCCTAGGTGATGTCATCGCCCCGAGAGCAAATAATAGAAAGGCGTTTAATTCGCCAAAATTCACCCATTTAGAGTTCGGAAATCGGTTAAAAAAAACATATGGTCTTTTTTCTGCAACATCAAAGGAAAATATTGGGGCTTACATATGTCTGGTGATAATGTTCCCCTTTAAAGGTTCTAGCAGACTCCGATCAGAACCAGTCTACAAATGTCCGAACGAGTCTTCTTTCTTTTTTTTTTTTCCAGGTGGACTGATGACATGGTCATCCTCATCATCATCCTCATCACATAGGAGCGGACGGGACATGATTTTAACAAGTCCGAGTCGCTACCTGGGATCCATCTGTCCGCCGTCGGCCCGGCTAGCGGTCCCGCCGGGAGCCGTGAAGAGGACTCCGGGATGCGAGACTCTTATTAAAACAATGAAGCTCGTAATTATCCTGGAATTCCCGGGCAGAACCGAGCTGGTAATGAGGCCACAGCGGAGCGGGCCGCTAACGAATGGAGCTAATAAATAAGCGATTAGACGGCCGTAAAGGAGCAGAACTTAAAGAGACGGACTCTCCTGACGACCACTTTGTTTTGTTTACGTATCCAAACTTCTGGAAGCTTCTTCTTCTTCTGTGGTGGACGTGCACAAAAAGGACCGCGCCGCTGCCAGGTCCGATTGTGCGTCTCCTGCGTCAGTCGGTCTGAACGGGACGATGTCATCAGATTGTGACGTCATTCTTATCCAGTGTTGTCCAAAGTACCACAGGCGGGGAAAGTGCGACCCTATGGCGTCTTTATTCTGGCCCGCGAGAAATATCGGACAGTATTGCGAGGAATTCAAGTGAATGACCATGAATTGCGCATTGAAGTGTGCACAGCATTTTTACATGTGACCCAATTTAAACAACCTTGGCCACTCCTAACGCAAAAAAACTACCAGAAGAAGTCAACACACATGGTCACACATAACACAACCTTTGTGGAGATTCTATAAAAAATGTCCAAACACAACGCATCATTTAATAGTACACCCTTTTAAATTCCCTGCAATGCATGATGGGGAAAATTTGTTTATAATGTACAAACCCTGTTTCCATATGAGTAGGGAAATTGTGTTAGATGTAAATATAAACGGAATACAATGATTTGCAAATCATTTTCAACCCATATTCAGTTGAATATGCTACAAAGACAACATATTTGATGTTCAAACTGATAAACATTTTTTTTGTCGCAAATAATCATTAACTTTAGAATTTGATTCCAGCAACATGTGACAAAGAAGTTGGGAAAGTTGGCAATAAATACTGATAAAGTTAAGGAATGCTCATCACACACTTATATGGAACATCCCACGGGTGTGCAGGCTAATTGGGAACAGGTGACTGCCATGATTGGGTATAAAAGCAGCTTCCATGAAATGCTAAGTCATTCACAAACAAGGATGGGGTGAGGGTCACCACTTTGTAAGCAAATTGTCGAACAGTTTTAGAACAACATTTCTCAACGAGCTATTGCAAGGAATTTAGGGATTTTACCATCTACGGTCCGTAAAATCATCAAAAAGTTCAAAGAATCTGGACAAATCACTGCACTTAAGGGATGATGTTACAGACTTTTGATCCCTCAGGCGGTACGGCATCAAAAATCGACATCAATGTGTTAAGGATATCACCACATGGGCTCAGGAACACTTGATAAAACCACTGTCAGTAACTACAGTTGGTCGCTACATCTGTAAGTGCAAGTTAAAACTCTAATATGCAAAGCCAAACCCATTTATCAACAATATCCTGAAATGGAAACAGAGGATGTGGTGTATTAGTGCCCAAGGCATGGGTAACTTACACATCTGTGAAAGCACCATTAATGCTGAAAGGTCAATACAGGTTTTGGAGCAACATATGTTGTCATCCAAGCAACATTCTCATGGACGCCCCTGCTTATTACAGCAAAACAAGTGTTACAACAGCGTGGCTTGATAAAAAAAGAGTACGGGTACTTTCCTGGCCCACCTGCAGTCCAGACCTGTCTCCCATCGAAAATGTGTGGCACATTATGAAGCGTAAAATACGACAGCGGAGAAGCTCTACATAAAAAAGAATGGGAAAGAATTCCACTTTCAAAGCTACAACAATTAGTTTCCTCAGTTCTCAAACGTTTATTGAGTGTTTTTAAAAGAAAAGGTGATGTAACACAGTGGTGAACATGCCCTTTCCCAACTACTTTGGCACGTGTTGCAGCCATGAAATTCTAAGTAAATTATTATTAGCAAAAAAATAAATAAAGTTAATGAGTTTCAACATCAAATATGTTGTCTTTGTAGTGCATTCAATTTGAATTTGGGTTGAAAAAGATTTGAAAATGATTGTATTCCGTTTATATTTACATCTAACACAATTTCCCAACTCATATGGAAACGGAGGTTGTATATTTTCTGCTCGATCTACTCTCTATTTTATGCTGACCTTTTTTTTGCTGCAGCTGTTATATATACTGTACATGGTAATTGGGTTTTGTTGTACATTGTTTATATTATATACTATATCAATATTCATTATATACTGTATATATAATATGTAAATATTACATATATGTTATATTGCTACTATGGTACTTTTTACATTTTAGTCTACTTTATACCTGCATTATCCTTTCCATCCTTTGTAACTGAGCTACTGTGTGGAACAATTTCCCTTGTGGATCAATAAAGTGTGTCTAAGTCTAAGGTCCATGTCTAAAACACTCGCTTGATAATCCTGATTAATGATAAAACGTGAGGGATGGGGGGAACATACCAGAATATGATGAAGGTATGAAGCACTTGGCTCCACTGCAAGAAAGAGGAGGTGAGACCAGTGTGTTGTTTCCTTTCATGTTAATAGGTTATGCAGGGATATACTTATTACACTTTTATAGACAAATTACACTATTGATAGTCACAGTGGGGAGGGGGGTTGGGGGGGAACAAAATATTTTCTTTTTCCTCTGGGAGGTGTAACAGAAAATATTTGAGAAACACTGTGACATCATTATAGTGTGACATCATAGTGTGATGTCATAGTGTGACATCATTATAGTGTGACATCATTAGCGTGAAGTCATAGTGTGACATCATTAGTGTAAAGTCATAGCGTGACATCATTATAGTGTGACATCATCATCATAGTGTAAAATCATCATAGTGTGACATCATTGTAGTGTGAAATTATATTCTGACATCATAGTGTGACATCATCATAGTGTGACATTATAGTGTAACATCATCATAGTTTGATGTGACATTACAGTGTGACATCATTGTATTGTGACATCATTGCAGTTTGACGTCATCATAGTGTGACATTATAGTGTAACATCGTCATTGTGTGGCGCCATCATAGTATGACATCATAGCGTGACATCATTATAGTGTGACGTCATAGTGCGGCATCATTTTAGCGAGACATCATCATAGCGAGACATCATTATAGTGTGACATCATTATAGTTTGATATCATCATAGTGTGACATTACTATAGTGTGAAATCCTATTGTGACATCATCATAGTGTGACATTATTATAGTGTGACATCATAGTGCGACATCTTTATAGTGTGACATCATCGTAGTGTGACATCATTCTTGTGTGATATCATTACAGTGTGACACCATTTTATCGTGACATCATCATAGTGTGACATCATCATAGTGTGACATCATCATAGTGTGATATTATAGTGTAACATCATCATAGTGTGACGCCATCATAGCGTGACATCATAATAGTGTGACATCATCGTGGTGTGACATCATTCTTCTGTGACATCATTATAGTGTGACAACATAGTTTGACATCATTATAGTGTGACATCATCATAGTGTGACATCATCATAGGGTGATGTCATTATAGTGTGACGTCATTATAGTGTGACATCCTCGTATTGTGACATCATTATAGTGTGACGTCATCATAGTCTGATGTCATCATAGTGTGACGTCATTATAGTGTGACGTCATAGTGCGAGATCTTCATAGCGTGACATAAAGGTGTGACATCATCCTAGTGTGACATCATTCTTGTGTGACATCATTATAGTGTGACATTATATTGTGACAACATAGTGTGACATCATTATAGCGTGACATCCTCATAGTGTGACATCATAGTGCGACATCTTCGTCGTGTAGTGTGACATTATAGTGTGACATCATTCTTGTGTGACATCGTTATAGTGTGACATCATCATAGTGTGACATCATTATAGTGTGATATTATAGTGTGACATCGTTATAGTGTGATATCATCATAGTGTGATATTATAGTGTAACATCATCATAGTGTGACGCCATCATAGCGTGACATCATAATAGTGTGACATCATCGTAGTGTGACATCATTCTTCGGTGACATCATTATAGTGTGACAACATAGTTTGACGTCATCATAGTGTGACATTATAGTGTAACATCGTCATTGTGTGGCGCCATCATAGTATGACATCATAGCGTGACATCATTATAGTGTGACGTCATAGTGCGGCATCATTTTAGCGAGACATCATCATAGCGAGACATCATTATAGTGTGACATCATTATAGTTTGATATCATCATAGTGTGACATTACTATAGTGTGAAATCCTATTGTGACATCATCATAGTGTGACATTATTATAGTGTGACATCATAGTGCGACATCTTTATAGTGTGACATCATCGTAGTGTGACATCATTCTTGTGTGATATCATTACAGTGTGACACCATTTTATCGTGACATCATCATAGTGTGACATCATCATAGTGTGACATCATCATAGTGTGATATTATAGTGTAACATCATCATAGTGTGACGCCATCATAGCGTGACATCATAATAGTGTGACATCATCGTGGTGTGACATCATTCTTCTGTGACATCATTATAGTGTGACAACATAGTTTGACATCATTATAGTGTGACATCATCATAGTGTGACATCATCATAGGGTGATGTCATTATAGTGTGACGTCATTATAGTGTGACATCCTCGTATTGTGACATCATTATAGTGTGACGTCATCATAGTCTGATGTCATCATAGTGTGACGTCATTATAGTGTGACGTCATAGTGCGAGATCTTCATAGCGTGACATAAAGGTGTGACATCATCCTAGTGTGACATCATTCTTGTGTGACATCATTATAGTGTGACATTATATTGTGACAACATAGTGTGACATCATTATAGCGTGACATCCTCATAGTGTGACATCATAGTGCGACATCTTCGTCGTGTAGTGTGACATTATAGTGTGACATCATTCTTGTGTGACATCGTTATAGTGTGACATCATCATAGTGTGACATCATTATAGTGTGATATTATAGTGTGACATCGTTATAGTGTGATATCATCATAGTGTGATATTATAGTGTAACATCATCATAGTGTGACGCCATCATAGCGTGACATCATAATAGTGTGACATCATCGTAGTGTGACATCATTCTTCGGTGACATCATTATAGTGTGACAACATAGTTTGACATCATTATAGTGTGACATCATCATAGTATGATGTCATTATAGTGTGACGTCATTATAGTGTGACATCCTCGTATTGTGACATCATTATAGTGTGACGTCATTATAGTGTGACGTCATCATAGTGTGACGTCATTATAGTGTGACGTCATAGTGCGAGATCTTCATAGCGTGACATAAAGGTGTGACATCATCGTAGTGTGACATCATTCTTGTGTGACATCATTATAGTGTGACATTATATTGTGACAACATAGTGTGACATCATTATAGCGTGACATCTTCATAGTGTGACATCATCATATTGTGACGTCATTATAGTGTGACATCATAGTGCGACATCTTCTTAGTGTAGTGTGACATTACAGTGTGACATCATTCTTGTGTGACATCGTTATAGTGTGACATCATCACGTGATGTCATCATCGCCTGACTCCATCGTGCCTGGGCTTCCGTGGTCACATGACCTGTGCTTGACCGTGTGCCCTGAAGGGGGTCTTCCACGCCCAGGAGGCCCCGCCCACAAGGCCGCCATGTGACATCACTTCACCACGAGGCCCCGATGAGGCATCGTTGTGTTTTATGGCCCCGCCTGCCTTGGAGGAAGAGAATAAAGACGACAGGAAGTGGACACTTTTATTGTTCTTTTTACACGTTTGACCGCCGCCGCAAGGACGTGAAAGTTAATGGCTGACGGAGACAGCGTCACTAATTAGCGCGCACAGTAAAATAAGTCAAAGTGGTCAAGCTAATGAGTCCACCAGAGGCTCGTTGTTCCGCGCCATTAAAAAGATCCATTGGACTTTTTTATTTGCTTCTTCTTCTTCTTCTTCTTCTAGGAACGTCTTTCAATCATCCCGGCCACCTCATTAGGTACACCACCAGAAGCCACGATACTATCGGGAGTAACAGTCACTTTATTAGGAACACTCTAAGTTTATTGGAGCCAATGAAAACATGCCGCAAGTTCAGCCCCGCCCCAATATGCAAATGATGTAATCTGAATGGTTTATGCGAATTGAGCACATTAGCATAACACATCGGCGCCAATCAACAAATGTTGAGGTCTTTGTCACACACAGAACCTCAAGCAAGGGTCAAAGGTCAAACTCACTTTTTATGTGCGCTTTTTCTTTGATTTTCATGCTTCACCTGCCTTCCTGTGATTGGCTCCACTAGGCCCCACCCACCAGGACATTTATATGCTGGGTGATGAAAACAAATTGAAGTTTAGGTTCAAAGTTGAATGTTGTGCTGAGAAATATTTCGAATATTTGTTTTTTTTCAGTAATGATGCAACTTTTTCATGTTCTTGCAGTTGTGGAGGAGAAACTTGAAGGAGGAGGAAATGTCAGGTGTGTGTCAGCTCCAATCAATAATCAATGACAACAAATCACATGTAGTCACATCACGTTGATGTTCAGCTGATTGATGAAGGAGGAAAATATATTCATCATTTATAAAACAAATCATTCATTCATGTCACTCATTCATTCATTCGTTCATGAATGTATTCATTGATGTATTCATTCATTCAGAAACTCATTCATCCATCCACCCATGCATTCATTCATTCAGCAATGCATTCATTCATTCATCAATTCAGCTACCCATTCATTAATTCATTCAGCAATGCATTCCTCAACCATCCATCCGTCGATCCATGCATTCATCCATCCACCCATGCATGCATTCATTCATTCAGCAACACATTCATCCATCAATCCATGCATTCATCCATCCACCCATGTATTCATCCAGCGATACAAGCATTCATCCATTCATCCATGCATTCATCCATCAACAATGCACTCATCAAATCATCCATCCACCCATTCATTAATTTATCAAGGCATCCATTCATTCATTCATCTATGCATGCATTTATTCATCAATGCATTCATTTATCGATCCATGCATTCATTAATCAACACATTCATTCGTGGATTCATCAATCCATTTTTTCATTTGTTCATCCATCCTTGCCTTAATTCATCAATGCATCTGTTTGTGCATGTGTTCATTCATGAATCCATCCATCAATTCTTCCATTTGTTCATTTATCCATGCATTTATTTATCAATGCTTTCATTCATTTATCAATGTACTCATCCATTCTTCTGTTTATTTATTAATTCATTCACCCATTCTTCAGTTCATTTATTCATTCATTCATCAATCCATCCATCTATGCATTAATTAATCAATGCATTCATTCATTCATCAATGCATTCATCCATCCATGTATTTATTCATCAATTAATTCATCCATCCACCCATGAGTTTATTCATCAATGCATTCATCTATGCATTCTTTCATTCATCAATGCATTTGTCCGTCCGTCCGTTCATTCATCATTTCATCCATCCATGCATTAACTCTTAAATGCATTCATTCATGCATTTATTTATCCGTGCATTCATTCATTCATTCAGCAATGCATCCACCCATCGATCCATGCACTCATTCAGCAGTGCATCCATTAATCTATCCATCCATGCATTCATTCTTTCATCCATTGATCCATGCATTCACTCATCAATTCATTCATCTGTCCACCCATGCATTCACTCACCATTGCATTCATTCATCCATTCATCCATCCATGCTTTCATTCATTCATCCATGTATGCATTCATCAATGCATGTATTCATTCATCCATCCATCAATGCATTAATCAATTTTTCTATGCATTCATTTTTATGTGTTAGTTCATGAATTCATCCTCCTGTACTTTCATTTGGCCATCCATCCATTCATCCGTTCATCCATCCATGAATTCCCTTGTATATTTGTTTGTTTATTTCATATGTTCATCCACCCGTGCATTCATTCATCCCTGCAATCATCCATTCATCCATCCATTCCGTCAATGACCTCACTGGTAAAGTCAGTGATTCGTTAATGAAATCATTTCTTATTCAATGATTCATTGACTTCATTTCTAACTTTTATTCTTTGCAGTTTTTTATTTGCGTGTTGGTCATGTGACCTGGTAGACGTCCTATTTGCACAATGTCTGTATGTGTGTGTGTGAGCGTGCATTTGTGTAGCGAGGCGTGTGTGTATGCATTTGTGTGTGTGACCTTTACGCACATTCATGTGTTAGTCTCCATGGACTGAGGAGGAGGAAGGACCCTGGTCTTCATCCTCCTGTGAAGCGTCACTGCGGGGTTAATGTAAGTCATGTATCTCATTACACTCACATCCCGGTGTGTGTGTGTGTGTGTGTGTGTGTGTGTGTGTGTGTGTGTGTGTGTGTGTGTGTGTGTGTGCGGTGTGTGTGTGTGTGTGTGTTCCTAAAAATGTGAGTTCTGGCTGTGGTTCTGCCTCACTGGTCCAGTCTTGCTGGTTGTGGTTCCTCTGGGACTTTCCTCGGCTGAGAGTTTTCCATAGGAGAAAAAGCTGACAGCCAGTGAGAATTTCTCATTGCAGCACATCTGGACCTGGACCTGGACCTGGACCTGGACCTGGACCTGGACCTGGACTTTGGCTGCCAGTCCAGTCCTAGAACCCTGACAAGTGTGGATGTAGAACAGGGGTCACCAACGCGGTGCCCGCGGGCACCAGGTAGCCCGTAAGGACCAGATAAGTAGCCCGCTGGCCTGTTCTAAAAATAGCTCAAATAGCAGCACTTACCAGTAAGCTGCCTCTATTTTTTTTATTTTTTTATTTACTAGCAAGCTGGTCTCGCTTTGCTCGACATTTTTAATTCTAAGAGAGACAAAACTCAAATAGAATTTGAAAATCCAAGAAAATATTTTCAAGACTTGGTCTTCACTTGTTTAAATAAATTCATTTATTTTTTTACTTTGCTTCTTATAACTTTCAGAAAGACAATTTTAGAGAAAAAATGCAACCTTAAAAATGATTTTAGGATTTTTAAACACATATACCTTTTTACCTTTCAAATTCCTTTCTCTTTTTTCCTGACAATTCAAATCAATGTTCAAGTATTTTTTTCATTTTATTTTAAGGAATAATACATTTTAATTTAATTCTTCATTTTAGCTTCTGTTTTTCGAACCAAAAATGTTTGTGAGATACTTCTTCAAACTTATTATGATTAAATTCCCCAAAAATTATTCTGGCAAATCTAGAAAATCTGTTGAATCAAATTTAAATCTTATTTCAAATTCTTTTGAATTTCTTTTTAAAATTTTGTTCTGCAAAATCTAGAAGAAATTAAAGCTGCAAGCAGCGTTGGTCGGGTCCGCCTTTGGCTGCTGCCCCCGCGACCCAAGCCCTGGTCTAAGTCAGACCAAAACAGAGGTTTTTGTGTATCATGTCTCTACGACATTCCTAACAGAAGTTACAAGCAGTTTTGTCTGTGTTTTTTCCTAGGGGGCGCTAGAGCGCAATTTTGACTTTTGGGGTTGGTTTTTTTATTAAATGGATATTTTCGCCAGTCCTGATGTGTGTGTAAAATTTGGTGAGTTTTGAAGCATGTTAAGGGGATCAAATTACAGCTCAGCGTTTCTGGATGTTGTTGATAAATGGCTATTGCTTTGCATAGTAGAGCTTTAACTTGCACTTTGAAGCATTTTAAGGGGGTCAATTTACAGCTCAAAGGGGCAAAAATGACATATTTTAGGAAACTTTGCACAGGGGTACTTTGAAGGCGCGTAAAATCCAAACCGTAGCAGTAATCAAAGCGGTAGAAAATGGATGGATGGAGGCCAATTAAGTGTTTTTTTCATCATTTATTCTCTACAAAAAAACCCTTCCGTAAAAGGAAAAAAAATGTACAACGGATTGACAGACAGAAATACCCATTTTTTTTATATATATATAGAATGATTTAGTAAAGGTAAATTGAGCAAATTGGCTATTTCTGGCAATTTATTTAAGTGTGTATCAAACTGGTAGCCCTTCGCATGAATCAGTACCCAAGAAGTAGCTCTTGCTTTCAAAAAGGTTGGTGACCCCTGCTGTAGAAGAACATGCCATCCCTGCGTGAGAGCGCCACCATGTGTTGGTCATTACACGGCCACCTGCTCGCCAAATTGGCCAATTAGAGCCAGTGAGACGCTAACGAGCCCTCTAGAAGCCCCGCCTTCCACCAGGACGCTGTCCATCACGGCGTCCTTCCACTAAATCCTGCTTCTTAATGAAGACTTCTCCGCACGCCGCCTCCATCCTGAGCACGTTCAGGGTCTGACATGAAATCGATGCTGCGCTGGGTCCAGGTGGTTCAGGTGTGGGATCCCAGGTGGACCCAGAGGAGCGCAGGCCGCCCTCGGCCGCGGACCGCTAACGTTTGCGCGCGGCGAGCGCTCGGCCGGCGGATAAACACGTCAAGCGCTAATAGGCTCCATTGTGATTACACCAAATCCTCACCTTTACAAGGTCTTCAGGCTCCGCCCACTTCAGCGCGCCGGCGGTCCGAGGAGGATCGGCGCCATAAATAAATCAGGCTTCCAACTTTCCGTCTATTAGAAGAGAAGAAAAAGTCTTCTTGTTGCCAGGACGCTCACAGAATATTCATCAGCTCCTCAGGATGATCGCTTCCTGGGACTTGACTCATCGCGCTCGGGCAGAACTTTCTCTGCCTGGCGGCCGCCAAACATTCAAGTTGATTCGGACCTGGCCAGCCGGAAGGAGGACATCTTTTATTTAGGAGAGCACCTGATTTGCATGGCTTGCTGCAGGACGCCAAACTGCTCCAAAGTGCTGCCGTCCGAGCGCGGCCTCGCCGACTTGGAGCAGACCTTTCAACAACACAGTGGAAGCTTCTAGCAAGATGAAGACTGTGGGGACTCAACCTGCAAGTCTTTCCAACTTGGATCATGTCTGATCCTGTCTTATGGCTCCAAACCTGGCACATGAAACCACGTGTGTCACGTGACATGTGTCACATGACACCACATGTGTCCCATGACCCTTCATGTGTCACATGACATGTGTCACAAGACACCACATGTGTCACATGACATGTGTCACATGGCTGTATATGTGTCACATGACCATATAACGTCACATGACCCTATATGTGTCACATAAGCGTATGTGTCACATGACCCTACATGTGTCACATGACATGTGTCACAAGACACCACATGTGTCACAAGACACCACACGTGTCACATGACCCTACATGTGTCACATGACATGTGTCACAAGACACCACATGTGTCACATGACATGTGTCACATGACTGTATATGTGTCACATGACCATATAACGTCACATGACCCTATATGTGTTCCATAACCGTATGTGTCACATGACCCCATATGTGTCACATGACCCTATATGTGTCACATGACTGTATATGTGTCACATGACCATATAACGTCACATGACCCTATATGTGTCACATGACTGCATTTGTGTCACATGACCATATAACATCACATGACCCTATATATGTCACATGACTTTATGTGTCACATGACCATATAACGTCACATGGTCCTATATGTGTCACATGACTGTAAATGTGTCACATGACCATATAACATCACATGACCCTATATGTGTCAAATGACTGTATATGTGTCACATGACCATATAACATCACATGACCCTATATGTGTCACATGACTTTATATGTGTCACATGACCATATAACGTCACATGGTCCTATATGTGTCACATGAATGTAAATGTGTCACATGACCATATAACATCACATGACCCTATATGTGTCAAATGACTGTATATGTGTCACATGACCATATAACATCACATGACCCTATATATGTCACATGACTTTATATGTGTCACATGACCATATAACGTCACATGACTGTATATGTGTCACATGACCATATATGTGCCACATAACCGTATGTTTCACATGACCCTATATGCGTCACATGACTGTATATGTGTCACATGACCATATAACGTCACATGACCCTATATGTGTCACATGACTGTATATGTGTCACATGACCATATATGTGTCACATAACCGTATGTGTCACATGACCCTATATGTGTCACATGACTGTATATGTGTCACATGACCATATAACGTCACATGACCCTATATGTGTCACATGACCTATATGTGTCACATGACTGTATATGTCTCACATGACCATATAACGTCACATGGCCCTATATGTGTCCCATAACCGTATGTGTCACATGACCCCATATGTGTCACATGACCCCTATATGTGTCACATGACTGTATATGTGTCACATGATCATATAACATCACATGACCCAATATGTGTCACATAACCGTATGTGTCACATGACCCTATAACCTTCACATGACCCTATATGCGTCACATGACTGTATATGTGTCACATGACCATATATGTGCCACATAACCGTATGTTTCACATGACCCTATATGCGTCACATGACTATATATGTGTCACATGACCATATAACGTCACATGACCCTATATGTGTCACATGACTGTATATGTGTCACATGACCATATATGTGTCACATAACCGTATGTGTCACATGACTGTATATGTGTCACATGACCATATAACGTCACATGACCCTATATGTGTCACATAACCGTATGTGTCACATGACCTATATGTGTCACATGACTGTATATGTCTCACATGACCATATAACGTCACATGACCCTATATGTGTCCCATAACCGTATGTGTCACATGACCCCATATGTGTCACATGACCCTATATGTGTCACATGACTGTATATGTGTCACATGACCATATAACGTCACATGACCCAATATGTGTCACATAACCGTATGTGTCACATGACCCTATAACCTTCACATGACCTTATATGTGTCACATAACCGTACATGTGTCACATGACCATATAACATCACATGACCCTATATGTGTCACAAGACTGCATATGTGTCACATGAACATATAACATCACATGACCTTATATGCGTCACATGACTGTATATGTGTCACATGACCATATAACAACACATGACCCTATATGTGTCACATGACTTTATATGTGTCAGATGACTGTATATGTGTCACATGACCATATATGCGTCACATAACCGTATGTTTCACATGACCCTATATGCGTCACATGACCCTATACGTGTCAGATGACTGTATATGTGTCACATGACCATATATGCGTCACATAACCGTATGTTTCACATGACCCTATATGCGTCACATGACCCTATACGTGTCAGATGACTGTATATGTGTCACATGACCATATATGCGTCACATAACCGTATGTTTCACATGACCCTATATGTGTCACATGACTGTATATGTATCACATGACCATATAACGTCACATGACCCTATATGTGTCACATGACTGTATATGTGTCACATGACCGTATATGTGTCACATAACCGTATGTGTCACATGACCCTATATGTGTCACATGACTGTATATGTGTCACATGACCATATAACGTCACATGACCCTATATGTGTCACATGACTGTATGTGTCACATGACCATATATGTGTCACATAACCGTATGTGTCACATGACTGTATATGTGTCACATGACCATATAACGTCACATGACCCTATATGCGTCCCATAACCGTATGTGTCACATGACCCCATATGTGTCACATGACCCTATATGTGTCACATGACTGTATATATGTCACATGACCATATAACGTCACATGACCCAATTTGTGTCACATAACCGTATGTGTCACATGACCCTATAACCTTCACATGACCCTATATGTGTCACATAACCGTACATGTGTCACATGACCATATAACATCACATGACCCTATGTGTCACAAGACTGCATATGTGTCACATGAACATATAACATCACATGACCCTATATGCGTCACATGACTGTATATGTGTCACATGACCATATAACAACACATGACCCTATATGTGTCACATGACTTTATATGTGTCACATGACCATATAACGTCACATGGTCCTATATGCGTCACATGACCCTATACGTGTCAGATGACTGTATATGTGGTGTCACATGACCATATATGCGTCACATAACCGTATGTTTCACATAAATGATAAATAAATAAATGGGTTGTACTTGTATAGCGCTTTTCTACCTTCAAGGTACTCAAAGCGCTTTGACACTACTTCCACATTTACCCATTCACACACACATTCACACACTGATGGAGGGAGCTGCCATGCAAGGCGCCAACCAGCACCCATCAGGAGCAAGGGTGAAGTGTCTTGCTCAGGACACAACGCACGTGACGAGGTTGGTTCTAGGTGGGATTTGAACCAGTGACCCTCGGGTTGCGCACTGCCACTCTCCCACTGCGCCACGCCACCCTATATGTGTCACATAACCGTATATGTGTCACATGACCATATAACATCACATGACCCTATATGTGTCACATGACTGTATATGTGTCACATGAACATATGACATCACATGACCCTATATGTGTAACATGACTGTATATTTGTCACATGACTGTATATGTGTCACATGAATGTATATGTGTCACATGATTGTATATGTGTCATATGACCCTATAACCTTCACATGACCTTATATGTGTCACATGACCGTATATGTGTCACATGACCCTAAAACCGTCATATGACTCTACATGTGTCACATGACACTATAACTTCACATGAACCTAGATGTGTCACATGACCCTATATGTGTCACATGACCAAATGTGTCACATGACACTATAACGTCACATTAACCTACATGTTTTACATTCCCCTATATGTGTCACATGACCCTGGATTTGTCACGTGGCCCTATATGTGTCACATTCCCCTATATGTGTCACATGACACTACATGTGTCACACAACTGTATATAGTGACAAATGACACTAGATGTGTCACATGACACTACATGTGTCACACAACTGTATATAGTGACAAATGACACTAGATGTGTCACATGACACTACATGTGTCACATGACCAAAAGTGTCACATGACTCTAAAAGTGGGCATGACAGAAAGTCACATGACTGAATGGCATCCATATGAGACGGTCAGCCAGGATGGTCTCCCCACATTTGGGCCCCTTCCCAAGGCGTCTTCTTTTTCCTCATCTCGGGCTTTTAGAGTTTTTCCTTGTCCAGATCAGGTTGGTTTGTGAGGCATACAAACAATCTTTGATCGATTGATGCGAAAACGTGTCACACGTGTTCTTCAAGTGGTCCTCCTCCACTCCGTGTGTGGTCACCATGGCGACGTCCTCCGGGCCGTCAGAAGAAGAAAAACATCCGTGGACGTTCCAAGAAGTTCACTATGGGCTGCCATGACCCTGCGTCGTCATGGCGATTAGACGGCGTTAGCAAATGTTTCCATGTTAGTTCCCCCATGTTCTTGTCACACACACACACACACACACACACACACACACACACACACACACACACACACACACACACACACACACACACACACACACACAAAGTGTGTTTTCACAGCCTTTTTTATATGAGTCCAAGTGAAATTAAGCGCAGCCAAACAAAACATAATTGGCGTTTGGGGGCGGAGTCAGGACTTCATCACGGCCTTGTCCACGCCTGTGTTCTCGGCCTGAGGTCTTTATGGCCCCGCAAGACCCCCCCCCCCCCATCCCCCCAGTCTTTAGCGCCCCCCAGAGACGCTGGCTCTCACGACGGGCCCCCCGCCGCCACTTTTAGTACGCCAATTAGACGCACGCTCACATAAATAACTTTTACTCCTCAATACTTTTACAACTCGGATTTTAATGGCCGCCATTCTGTGTTCATTCATCCCTCCGCCATTAACGTCGTGGCCGCCGTTTTTTTTTTTTTGTTCCAGGCAAGGCCGTACGACTCTCAGGTGTCTTCACAGTCATTTCCTCCCGATCAGCCAATCAATGAAGTGCACCTGAGGAGGAGGGGGAGGTCCTCAGAGAAGTTGTGGAATTGTCCCGCAAGTTGTTGTCCAAATGTTGGCGAGGTAATAAGTCAGGAGTGTGATGGACTGTTGACTTTTGTGAAAGCAGCGCAGGAAATTGAAGTCAGCAGAGCGGCGAGGGAACCACCAGAAGAACTCCTGCTCCAAAGTGATTATTGAAGGATCGTTGCTCGGGTCACAACTCTTCATGTGGACCGCCCACCTGGGACCTCTGTGTGTGTGTGTGTGTGTGTGTGTGTGTGTGTGTGTGTGTGTGTGTGTGTGTGTGTGTGTGTGTGTGTGTGCGTGCATGTGTGTGCACGTGCGTGCGTGTGTGTGCACGTGTGTGTGTGCACGTATGTGCATGTGTACGTGTGTGCATGCGTGTATGTGCACGTGCGTGTGTGTGTGTGTGCGTGCGTGCGTGTGTGTGTGTACGTGTGTGAATGTGTGTGTGTGCGCGTGTGTGTTTATGTGTACGCGCGGTGTGTGTTTATGTGTATGTGCGTGTGTGTGTGTGTGTGTGTATGTGTGTGTGAGTGTACGTGTGTGTGTGTGCATGTGTGTGTGTACAGTACATGTACGTGTGTGTGCTTGTGTACGTGTGTGTGTTTGTGTATGTATGTTTGTGTGTTTGCATGTGTGTGTGTACGTGTACGCATGTGTGTGTGTGTTAATGTGTGAATGTGTGTGTGCGCGTGTGTGTTTATGTGTGCGCGTGTGTTATGTGTATGTGCGTGTGTGTGTGTGTATGTGTGTGTGAGTGTACACGTGTGTGTGTGCATGTGTGTGTGTACAGTACGTGTACGTGTGTGTGTGCGTGTGTACGTGTGTGTGTGTGTGTGTTTGTGTATGTATGTTTGTGTGTAAATGTGTATGTGTGAGTATGTGTGTGTGTGTGTGTATATGTGTGTGTGCGTGTGCGTGTGTGTGCGTGCGTGTGTGTGTATGTGTGTGTGTTTGTATGTGTGTGTGTACGTTTACGCGTGTGTGTGTGCGTGTGTGTGTGTTAATGTGTGAATGTGTGTGTGCGTGTGTGTTTATGTGTACGTGCATGTGTGTGTGTACGTGTGTGTGTGTGTGTGTGCACGTGTGTGTGTGTGTGTGTGTGTTTGTGTATGTATGTTTGTGTGTATATGTGTATGTGTGAGTATGTGTGCGTGTGTGTATATGTGTGTGTGCATGTGAATGTGTTTGCGTGTTTTTGTTTGTGTATGTAAGTATGTGTGTGTAAATGTGTATGTGTGAGTATGCATGCGTGTGTGTGTGTATGTGTGTCCGTGTGAATGTGTGTGTGTGTGTTTGTGTATGGGTGTGTTAGTGTGCGTGTGTGTATTTGTGTGTGTGTATATATGTGCGTGCATGTGTGTGTTTGTGTGTGTGTGTTAGTGTAACTCCATGTAATTAAAGCCATTAAGGGCCTTTTATTAGCTGCTGGCTGCTAATGGACACCAAATAAGCTGGTCACCAGTCGAGGGGCGGAGCTTATCAGGTTTATTGGAGGGTGGGGGGTGCATGTGTGTGTGTGCGTGTGTGTGTGTGTGTCTGTGCGTGCCTGTGTTAGTGTGCGTGTGTGTGCACGTGTACGTGTGTGTGTGTGTGTGTGTGTGTGTGTGTGTGTGTGTGTGTGTGTGTGTGTGTGTGTGTGTGTTAGTGTAACTCCATGTAATTAAAGCCATTAAGGGCTTTTTATTAGCTGCTGGTTGCTAATGGACACCAAATAAGCTGGTCACCAGTCGAGGGGCGGAGCTAAAAGGTTTGTTGGAGGGTGGGGGGGGAATGTTACCATGATGACCATGATAAAATATGTGCGCGGGGGAACAAGGAAGCGTTGGAGGGGTCATCAGAGGTCATCCGAGTCACCACGGGAGGGGCCGAGGCTGGAAATATTTGGGGGTCTCCAGAGTGAGCTGACAGGAAGTGGACTCTGGCAGCGATGCTTCTTCCAGATGTTTCTAACCTCACTAAATCATGTCCCGCCTCACTGGGAATGTTCCGGAACATACAATAAGTCCGCGCTAACTTATTGTGTCGCTGCAGGGATGCTACTGTCGTCCACTTCCTGTTTGCCACAATTCATGTGTTCATCATCTATCATGTGACCTCATTCAGTAGTCATGTGACCTCATTCTTACCATGAAAGTATTCAGCATGTTAGCATAGTTTGGCATGCTAGCAGTGTTAGCATGTTGGTGGAGTTAGCATGTTAAAGTGTTAGCACGTTGGTGTAGTTTGGCATGTTAATGTAGTTAGCGTGTTAGCATGTTAATGTGCTAACATGTAGGGGTGTTAGCATGTTATTGGGGTTAGCACGTTAGTGTGTTGTTAGCATGCTAATAGAGTTAGCATGTTGGTGTGTTGTAGTTTGACATGTAGTGTTTTAACATTTTAGCATAGTTTGGCTTGTTAATGTAGTTAGCCTGTTAGTGTGATAGCATGTTAGTGGACTTAATTTGTTAATGGGTTAGCACGTTAATGGAGTAAGCATGGTAGTGTAGTTAGCATGTAAGAGTGTTAGCACGTTGGTGTAGTTTGGCATGTTAACGTAGTTAGCGTGTTAGCATGTTAATGTGCAAACATGTCAGGGTGTTAGCATGTTAGTGTGTTAGCATGTTAATAGAGTTAGCATGTTGGTGTGGTGTAGTTTGACGTGTAGTGTGTTAACATTTTAGCATAGTTTGGCTTGTTAATGTAGTCAGTGTGATAGCATGTTAGTGGACTTAACTTGTTAATGGGTTAGCACGTTAATGGAGTTAGCATTTTAGAGTGTTAGCGCCTTGGTGTACTTTGACATGTTGATGTAGTTAGCGTGTTAGCATTTTAATGTGCTAACCTGTCAGGGTGTTAGCATGTTATTGGGGTTAGCATGTTAGTGTGTTAAGATGCTAATAGAGTTAGCATATCGGTGTGTTGTAGTTTGACATGTAGTGTGTTAACATTTTAGCATGGTGTGGCTTGTTAATGTAGTTAGCCTGTTAGTGTGATAGCATGTTAGTGGACTTAATTTGTTAATGGGTTAGCACGTTAATGGAGTTAGCATGGTAATGTAGTTAGAATGTTAGAGTGTTAGCACGTTGGTGTAGTTTGGCATGTTAATGTAATTAGCGTGTTAGCATGTTAATGTGCAAACATGTCAGGGTGTTAGCATGTTAGTGTGTTAGCATGCTAATAGAGTTAGCATGTTGGTGTGGTGTAGTTTGACATGTAGTGTTTTAACATTTTAGCATAGTTTGGCTTGTTTATGTAGTTAGCCTGTTAGTGTGTTAGCATGTTAGTGGACAAAACATGGTAATGGGTTAGCTCGTTAATGGAGTTACCATGTTAATCTAGTTAGCATGTTAGTGTTAGCATGTTGGTATAGTTTGGCATATAATGTGTTAACATGTTAGCATAGTTTGGCATTTTAATGTAGTTGTGTGTTAGCATTTTAATGTGCAAACATGTCAGGGTGTTGTCATATTAGTGCAGTTAGCATGTTAATGGAGTTAGCATGTTGGTGTGGTGTAGTTTGACATGTAGTGTGTTAACATATTAGCATATTTTGGCTTGTTGATGTAGTTAGCATTTTAGCATGTTAAAGTGTTAGCATGTTAGTGTGTTAACATGTCAGTGTGTTAGCGTGTTAGTGGAATTAACATGTTAGAGTGTTAGAATGTTAAAGGAGTTAGCATGTTAATGGAGTTAGGATGTTAGAGTGTCAGCATGTTAGAGTGTTAGCATGTTAGTGTAGTTTGGCATACAGTGTGAGAACATGTTAGAATGTTAATGTGCTAACATGTCAGAGTGTGAGCATGTTAGTGGAGTTAGCATGTCAATGTGTTAGCATTTTAATAGAATTAGCATGTTGGTGTGGTGTAGTTTGAGATGTAGTGTGTTAACATATTAGCATAGTTTGGCTTGTTAATGTAGTTAGCTTGTTAGTGTGTTAGCATGTTACCATGACCCCGGACTGTTGAACAACTGAAGAATTCCACTTTCAAAGCTTCAACAATTAGTTTCCTCAGTTCCCAAACGTTTATTGAGTGTTGTTAAAAGAAAAGGTGATGTAACACAGTGGTGAACATGCCCTTTCCCAACTACTTTGGCACATGTTGCTGGCATCAAATTCTAAAGTTAATGATTATTTGCAACAAAAATAAAAAAGTGTATCAATTGGAACATCAAATATTTTGTCTTTGTAGCATATTCAACTGAATATGGGTTGAAAATATTCAGTTATTAGTATTTACATCTAACACAATTTCCCAACTCATATGGAAACGGCCCGTTTGTATTAGCGTGTTCATATAGTTTAACTTTTTAGTATAGTTACCTGCGTTTGGGTAATTGAATGCTATTGTAGCTTAGTTCGGGAAGTTAGTGCAATTTACTTTAGATTTAGCGTAGGTTCGTGACCGTATTCTGAAATCCCCAAAAAAGGACACATATATGCGTGCCAAGGTGAACATTTGCCAATGATACTCGAACTTGCTTTATGAATAACATATTTATTTAAACAAAGCTTTTTTCCCCCTCTGTTGGCAGCAGTGTTGGTGCTAGGATATTTCAAAATGGGGTCCCAAGGACCCCATCAAGTCATAAAAATGGGGTCCCACAGTAAATTTTTGGGGTCCCACTTTTTTTGTAAGCGTTTTGAAAACAAATGGTAAACGTATTCATTATCCTGTTGTATCTCACATTCTATATCGTGTTTTGGAAAAAGGTTTTCATAAACGTTACTTCAGTCATTAAAAAAATAATTAAAAAAAGAAAACTAATATGTATACATATGTACATTTTTTCAGTTATAAACATTCATTCACTTTCTTCTTTCCTTCATGGATCTAAACTTTACCGCTGCTGGTAGTTTTTTCTATGTTTTTATTTAATAAGTTGTAGGTGTATTTATTTCAGTATAAAAGTGTAAAAAGTGTTTTGCTTGGGTCATGAAATGATGATAATGGTGAGCTAGGGCATACATACATTTTATATTTAACACTTAAATCTCTGGAGTTTACAGCAAATTCACATCTATCCCTCATTTCAAAATGTTTTAGTTTTTTTCATTATTTTTTTTTCCCCACCCTTTTAATTTATTTCAGTAGAAAAGTGTCAAAAGTGTTTTGCTTGGGTCATGAAATGATGATAATGGTGTGCCCGGGCATACATACATTTTATATTTAACGTTTAAATCCCTGGAGTTTACATCAACTTAACATCAATCCCTCATTTCAAAATGATTTAGTTTTTTTTATGTTTTTTTTTTTTTTTCCCCCGCCCTTTTTATTTATTTCAGTATAAAAGTGTAAAAAGTGTTTTGCTTGGGTCATGAAATGATGATAATGGTGTGCCCGGGCATACATACATTTTATATTTAACGCTTAAATCCCTGGATGAATGTGAGTGTGAAAGTTGTTTGTCTATCTGTGTTGTCCCTGTGATGAGGTGGCGACTTGTCCAGGGTGTACCCCGCCTTCCGCCCGATTGTAGCTGAGATAGGCGCCAGCGCCCCCCGCGACCCCAAAAGGGAATAAGCGGTAGAAAATGAAAGGCTTAAATCCCTGGAGTTTACATCAACTTAACATCTATCCCTCATTTCAAAATGATTTAGTTTTTTTTATGTTTTTTTTTTTCCCCCCCGCCCTTTTTATTTATTTCAGTATAAAAGTGTAAAAAGTGTTTTGCTTGGGTCACGAAATGATGATAATGGTGTGCCAGGGCATACGCTTAAATCTCTGGGGTTTACATCAACTTCACATCCATCACTCATTTCAAAATGTTTTAGTTTTTTTTATGTTGTTTTTTTTTGTTTGTTTGTTTTCCGCCCTTTTTTGTCAAACAAAACTATGTAGTTTTTTTTTATGGCAAACACACAAAATATGCAAAATCTTCCACCAAAAATATTTTTAAAAGTGGAATATTTAATGTGAAGTAATCAGGACCTTGGATAGGTCAATAATTCATGATAACATTGATTTTGATTCAATATTATGTTTTGAGCAATGAAAGTTTGAAAGAAAAAAAAACAGCTTTGTTAATTAGTCAACATTGCAACTTTTTCTAAATTACATTTCACCTTTAAGCTTTTTCTTTTCACTTTTGTTATGTTTTTGTTTATTTTAATAGTATTTTTAGAATGTGGCGTGGGTCTTTAAAACATTAGAGGTGGACCGCAAATGGTCTCATTTTTGACACCACTGCTATAGATAATAATAAATTAAATCTGATAAATCTATCGCGTTTATCATAACACACAGTCGCCATCTCTGCTTCAGTAAACAATGACGGCGATGACGTCACTGTCAGACATACTTGCCAAATTTGAGACCTCCGATTTCGGGAGGTGGGGGTTGATGGGTCGTGGTCAGGGGTTGGGCAAGGGGTGTGGTTGGGGGCGTGGTTAAGAGGGGAGGAGTATATTTACAGCTATCAATCCATCAATTTTCTACCGCTTATTCCCTTTGGGGTCGCGGGGGGCACTGGTGCATATCTCAGCTACAATAGGGCAAAAGGCGGCATACACTCTGGACAAGCCGCCACCTCATCGCAGTATGTGTAGAAATCTTTATTTATAATTGAATCACTAGTTTATTTTTCAACAATTTTTTTGTTATTTTTATATCTTTTTTTCCAAAAAGTTCAAGAAAGACCACTACAAATGAGCAATATTTTGCACTGTTATACAATTGAATAAATCCGAAACTGATGACATAGTGCTGTATTTTACTTCCTTATCTTTTTTTTTCAACCAAAAATGCTTTGCTCTGATTAGGGGTACTTGAATCAAAAAAATGTTCACAGGGGGTACGTCACTGAAAAAAGTTTGAGAACCACTGCTCTAAAAGCTGTAGATGTTATTGTCACATATACATGCACAGTAGATGCCAGTATTGTCCTGTTTAAGGGTGTCACAACATTGCTGTTTACGGCAGACAAACTACTTTACGGTAGACAAAAACGTGACTGCTGTTGTTGTGTGTTGTTGCCGCGCTGGTAGGACGTTAATGAAACTGCCTAACAACAAACCTACATAAGAAACCCTCTCGATCATTCTACAGTTATAACCTCATTGGGCAGGCTTGCTGTTTATATTGTGGGAAAGCGGATGTGAAAACAGGCTGTCTTCACTCAGGTCTGCATGGACCTGAGTGAGGTCCATGCAGACCTCATTCAGCTCTGCCTGAATTTCGGGAGATTTTCGGGATAAAATTTGTCCCGGGAGGTTTTTGGGAGAGGCGCTGAATTTCGGGAGTCTCCCGGAAAATCAGCGATGCTAACTTGTCAGCCACTTCTCCAAGAAACTCCCTTTGAACACTCCTCGCACATTAACACTTCAAAGGGCAGACAATTGCCCCGTATTTTGACCTGCAAAGTATGTTTTCAGGGTGGAGGAGTCTGCTCGGGTGCTGGTTAGCTTGAAGCTAACTGCTAACCTGTCTCCATCCTCGAACGATGTGGACCCAGGAGGAGATAAAAGTGAAGTTTCCATCCACTCACAAAAACTAAAATAACTCATTTACTGGAGTTAAAAATGTTGACTTTACACTCACCTTAGTGTCTACCATCAAGTCAGCTGAACTGGCGCTCGCAAATTTTACTCCCGAACATTTAATGTAAGGAGGAATTTTTGCAGTTAATCTAATAATAATAATAATGTATTAGATTTATATCGCGCTTTTCTATTGTTAGATACTCAAAGCGCTCACAGAGAAGTGGGAACCCATCATTCATTCACACCTGGTGGTGGTAAGCTACATCTGTAGCCACAGCTGCCCTGGGGTAGACTGACGGAAGTGTGGCTGCCAGTTTGCACCTACGGCCCCTCCGACCACCACCAATCATTCATTCATCATTCATTCACCAGTGTGAGCGGCACCGGGGGCAAAGGGTTAAGTGTCCTGCCCAAGGACACAACGGCAGCGATTTTGGATGTCAATAGGTGGGAAGCGAACCTGCAACCGTCAGGTTTCTGGCACGGCCGCTCTACCCACTACGCCATGCCGCCCCAATCTAACAAGTGAATGTCTGGAGTAACAAGCTGGTGCGCTGTTACAAAGACGTGATGGCGCCCAAGGCTGATTATAGTGAACTTAAAAAGGCAATCGATACTCCGATCGGGGAAGTTGCTACAATCAAGGAGCAGCAGAGAACAATCATGGCCCTTGTTGTGCAGCTGGATCAGATAAGAGCTGACAATCTGGAGTGTGACAATCTGTCACTTCATTTCTGTTAGTTTTTCATGTTTTTGTATTTACTTCCTGTTCAGTGCTCTTATTTTGTTGTATTTCCTGTTTTATTCACGGAGCACTGTTGTTTTTCTCTTTTCGTTGATTGGCAGCGGTTCACACCTGCTGTCAATCACACTAGTGTTTATTTATGTTCCTCTCCAAGGTTTCTCATAGTCAGCATTGTCACTGGCGTCCCACTGGATGTGAATTCTCCCTGCCCACTGGGTGTGAGTTTTCCTTGCCCTTTTGTGGGTTCTTCCGAGGATGTTGTAGTCGTAATGATTTGTGCAGTCCTTTGAGACATTTGTGATTTGGGGCTATATAAATAAACATTGATTGATTGATTGATTGACTCGAGCACTCCTCAGTGCTCGATGATAATATCATGTTGAGAACGTTACTTTGCACGACTGCTTCATTTTTATTTGTTTTCTTCTGAGTTCCATATGAAATTCGTCTTACCTTCACTCCTCTCTACTGGATTCTTGCATCTTCGGGGACACAACTGCAGCCATGCGGGTTCCTAACATGGAGAAAGACAAGAAAATCGCAATTCTGGAGAACAGAGTTGCTGACATTGAGTAGTATACGTGGAACAATGACGTGATCATTACCGGACTTAGCATCGAGCTGTAACCCCAGCGAATGGAGGGGAGCCGGCAGAGTTGGATGTTATTTCAATGGAGCAACAGGAAGGAAATACAACTGGACTATAACAGCATCGAAGCATGTCACGTTTTGCCCAGGAGAGGGACAAACGACAAGCCGAGCGTTGTCCTGAGATTTGTAAACAGGAAGCACAAGATCGCATTGCTAAAACAGGAAAGGAAGCAAAAAAGGAACAAACGTATACATGAACGACCATTTGACCAAACGAAATGCTGATATAGCTCGAAAAGCACTAAATGAGGAGAGAGAAGAAAATTCTACAAACTTGGACTGCGAACTGTAAAGTATTCATCAAACTCAACGGTACTCCGGAGAACGCCAAAGTGCTGGTGATTAGAAACATTGAAGATCTGAACAAATATGACGTTTGAACTGGACTGTAAGGTAAAAGCGACTAAACACAATCATGACACAGATTGACAATACGCAAGATGCAACCCATGACACAATTTGGTAAGTGAATATGACAATGTACAGTTGAAAGCATCTCAATACACTGAGCACCACCTACAAGACATGGAACAGGATATAGACCGGACAATAATTTCCTCCTCAATATCAATGAGAACTGCTACTATATCAATGAAAAGTACAACCAGAATATTATCACTAAGGGCAAATTATCAATGATCCATTTCAATAGTAGAAGCTTAAACAGGAATTTCAAGGACATCAAGGACTATTTACATACCTTTTCACAACCATTTAACATAATTGCAGTATCAGAAACTTGGATTAACAGTGAAAAAGTGTCAGATTTAGAACTGAGTGGTTATGACCTTATTAATGTAAATAGACCAAACAAGGGGGGGTGGAGGGGTGACAATCTAACACCTTGAGATTCAAACGTCTAGATCAGGAGTGGGCATTACGTCGATCGCGATCGACTGGTCGATCTCGGAGGGTGTGTCAGTCGATCTCAAGCCAGGCATTAAAAAATAGAAATAAAAATGAGCAATCATCAATCATACCAAGACTTCACTTTCGTCAGTTGTTTGACATTCTCGGCACCCGAGGATCTTGTGAGATGACGCTGGCTACTGCGAGCTCATATTTAAGAAAAAAATCACTAACAGGGCGGACGCAGAGAAACACATTTTATTTCTAGAGACTCCGTACCTACTGTCAAAACTCTAAAGACCGACTCCACAGTTCCTGTCTTCACCATAAAAGACCTGTTCCATCCTGCCTGTGCTAACAAAATAAGAGTCTCAGAAAGCTAGCGTGCACAAGCTAGCAAGCTGCGGAGTTTGATGCCAATGTATTTCTCCCCCGCCCTCAGCGACCGCTTTCTCACTTGCTTGCCCACCCGCACTCTCACTGATGTCACTCACCTGCTGCCAGACATTAAAGGGCCACACACATATGCTACTCTCATAACAAAGTGTTTAAAAACGAGTATGCAAGTTGGACAAATGAGATGCCAAATCCAACCACTTTCATGTGGTATTGGACAGAAAGGAGGACTTTTTTTCCTCCATTTGAAAATCCGGACGTTATCAGCACCACTGTCTAATTCCAATCAATGCAAGTCATCAGAATCAAATACACCAACTTATATTCTTGTCTTCATGAAAGAAAGGAATCTATGTGTGTTAAACATGCTTGTATTATCATTAAACACCATTAACTTGTTAACAAAAATGTCTCTTTCATAAATAAATAAATATAAATTATAAATAGGAATGAGGTAGATCTCCTCGACTTGGTCAATTGAAAAATAGCTCACCTGCAGAAAAAGTGTGAGCGCCCCTGGTCTAGATGATATGACAACTGTGGTTGATAACCTACTTGAATATCTAACGGATGAAATTTGTATGGAAAAAAGTAGAAATGTCATTATTAGTTGTATATTAGAGATGCGCGGATAGGCAATTATATCATCCGCAACCGCATCACCAAAGTCGTCATCCACCCGCCGTCCACCCGAACCAACATTTTATCAGAACCGCAACCGCCCACCGTCCGCCCGCTGAAATACATCAGAGGTCGGCCACCTTTACCACTCACAGAGCTATTTAAACCCATTTCACAGAGTAATGAAGACAATGGGAGCCGCTAACGTTCTCGCGTATATCCAATGGCGTTCATCCTGATGACAAGAATATGGGCGTGCTGTGAAGCCATTGCCTTTGACACTTTCAACAACATGTGCAAACCGATTGTTAGTCCGGCAACATGTTGTGTGCAACTTCCGTAATCACATGTACAAGATTGAAAGGCATACTGGGTGATACAGAGTACACTGATGGTTGTGATATAAACAACTTTAACACTTAGTAATATGCGCCACGCTGTGAAGCCACACCCAACAAGATTGACAAACACATTTCTGGAGAACATCCTCACAGTAACACAACATAAACGCAAAACAACAAATACCCAGAATCATTTGTATCTGTGACTCTTCCTGAATATATTTTACACCCTTGCTCCCCCAACCCCGCCCACCTTACCGACGTACGGGTGGGTGACAGGGTTTGCTGCTAGCGGGGTGTATAAAATAGTCAGGATTTGTCATGGATACAAAGGATTCTGGGTATTTGTTGTGTTGCGTTTATGTTGTGTTACTGGGAGGATGTTCTCCCGAAATGTGTTTGTCAATCTTGTTTGGTGTGGCTTCACAGCGTGGCGCATATTACTAAGAGTGTTAAAATTGTTTATATCACAACCATTAGTGTACTCTGTGTCACCCAGTATGCCTTGCAGTCGTGTGCGTGTTGCTGCGGAAGCCACACACAACATGATGCTGGACTGACAAGCAGATCGTAAATGCTCTAGAAGGCGACAAAGCAAATGGCTTCATAGCACGCCCTAATACTTAACTGGGTGACTACCGGCAGTTATTCTAGATAATATTAGCGTCTCCTATTGTCCTCTTCGCTTTGTGACAAGGGTCTCAAATGGCTCTTTGAATAGTAGAGGATACCAATCCCTGAACCATGTATATCAAATATTTCCAGATGGTTCAACCGCCACCCGCCCGAATCTAATTAAAATCTATTTTTTCGTCATGTCACCCGCCCGACCCGCGGTTTAGCCGCGGACTCCGCGGATGAGACCGCAAACCGCGCATCTCTATTGTATATACAGATCGCCAGGTGCAAGCATTGCACGTTTTACAGATTGGATGGATTTCCTGTTTTCAAAAAAGAGTAATGAGTAATTTGTGGAGACTTTAATATTGACCTATTAAATCCCAGTAAAAACAATGATATAGTTCATTTAATTGACACAATGTACAGTATTGTGTGTATTATGTGACTTTAAGGTTTTACTACTTACGTATAAAATACTACACGGTCTAGCTCCATCCTATCTTGCCGATTGTATTGTACCATATGTCCCGGCAAGAAATCTGCGTTCAAAAGACTCCGGCTTATTAGTGATTCCTAAAGCCTCAAAAAAGTCTGCGGGCTATAGAGCGTTTTCTGTTCGGGCTCCAGTACTCTGGAATGCCCTCGAGATGCTACCTCAGTAGAAGCATTTAAGTCTCACCTTAAAACTCATTTGTATACTCTAGCCTTAAAAATACACCTCCTTTTTAGACCAGTTGTCTGCCGCTTCTTTTCTTTTTCTCCTCTGTCCCCCCCTCCCTTGTGAAGGGTGTCTGGTCCGATGGCCATGGTTGAAGTACTGGCTGTCCAGAGTCGGAACCCAGGATGGACGACTCGCCTGTGTATCGGTTGGGGACATCTCTACGCTGCTGATCCGACTCCGCTTGGGATGGTTTCCTGTGGACAGGACTCTCGCTGCCGTCTTGGATCCGCTTTGAACTGAACTCTTGCGGCTGTGTTGGAGCCACTATGGATTGAACTTTAACAGTATCATGTTAGACCCGCTCGACATCCATTGCTTTCGGTCCCCTGGGGGGGGGTTGCCCACATATGCGGTCCTCTCCAAGGTTCTCATAGTCATCATTGTTACTGGTGTCCCACTGGGTGTGAGTTCTCCTTGCCCTTATGTGGGTTCTTCCGAGGATGTCGTAGTGGTTTGTACAGTCCTTTGAGACATTTGTGATTTAGGGCTATATAAATAAACATTGGTTGATTGATTGATATAAGTCTATATCCCAAAATCACTAGACCTAGTCGCATTTCATCCCACTCTGCCACTCTTATCGACAACATATTCACCAATGACATTGAGAATAAGACCGTAAGTGGGCTGTTGATCAAAGATATCACTGACCACGTCCCAGTTTTTCTGATATTTGATGGTAACTACAGGACAAAAAAATTAGAAAAACCAACCCAATACAGAAGAACGAGATCAGAGGAATCCATTAGTTCATTTAAACATGATTTACTGGACCAGAATTGGGATGTTATTTATGAAAATGGTGATGTTAATAGTGCTTACAATATATTCTTGAGAATATTTAGCCCATTGAATGATAAAAACTGCCCAATTAAAGAAAGTATACTAATTCTCCTTGGATCACAAAGGGATTGCAAAATGCTTGCAAAAAGAAAAACACTCTTTACAGGGAATTTATAAGATTGAAAACAAAAGAAGCAGAAAATCAATATGAAAAATATAAAAACAAGTTAACGCATATAATGAGGTCAAATAAGACAGATTATTATAAGAAATTACTAGATAATAATAAAAATAATATCAAAGGAATATGGAATTCATTAAACAGTATTAAAAGAAACAGTACCTCTTCAAATAACTATCCAACGTATTTCATGAACGATGGTAAAGAAAATGATAATATTGAAGATGTGGCTAATGCCTTCAATACATTCTTTGTAAGTATTGGACCTGAACTCGCAGCAAAAATCCCAGATTCACAGACAACTAGTAAAAATATGGAGGGATTGTTGGAGAGAAATCTCAATTCTATGTTTTTAAATGCAGTGGGTGAAGAAGAAGTGTTGGATATTGTAAACAAATGTAAGAACAAAATGTCCACGGACTCCAATGACATTAGTAAGGCATTGGTGAGAAATGTCATTACGGGGATATCAAAACCATTAACATATATCTGTAATCTGTCATTTCAAACCGGCACATTTCCAAATGAAATGAAAATAGCTAAAGTTATACCTCTGTTTAAAACTGGGAGCAAACACCACTTCACAAACTATAGACCCATCTCTTTACTTCCACAATCCTCTAAACTATTGGAAAAACTATTCAATAACAGGTTAGATGCATTTATAGAAGAACATAATTTACTCCCTGACTGTCAATATGGGTTAAGATCAAACAGATCTACATCAATGGCAATAATTGAAACAATAGAGGAACTCACAAATGCCATAGACAAGAAACAATATGCAATGGGAATATTTATTGATCTAAAAAAAGCATTTGACACAATTAACCATGATATATAATAATCAATCAAATGGAAAAGTATGGAATCACTTGAGTTGTACTAGACTGGCTTAAAAGTTACTTAAATAAGAGACAACAATTTGTGGAGTTGGGGGATTGCTGTTCATCGTACTTGTGGTGTCCCCCAGGGGTCAGTGTTGGGGCCAAAATTGTTCATCCTGTACAGCAGGGGTGCCCACACTTTTTCTGCAGGCTAGGTACTTTTCAATTGACCAACTTGAGGGGATCTACCTCATTTATATATATCATTTATATTTATTTATTTATGAAAGAGACATTTTTGTAAACAAGTTAAATGTGTTTAATGATAATACAAGCATGTGTAACACATATAGATGTCTTTCTTTCACAAAGATAAGAATATAAGTTGGTGTATTACCTGATTCTGATGACTTGTATTGATTGGAATCAGACAGTAATGATGATAACGCCCACATTTTCAAATGGAGGAGAAAAAAAGTTGTCCTTTCTGTACAATACCACATGAAAGTGGTTGGTTTTTGGCATCTAAAGGCCGACTGCACATTTCCTTTCTTCACAATAAAAGCCCTGCTTCATAGATAGATAGATAGATAGTACTTTATTGATTCCTTCAGGAGAGTTCCTTCAGGAAAATTAAAATTCCAGCAGCAGTGTACAGAGTTGAGATCAATTTTTTTTTAAAAAAGTAAAAAGTAAATAATGGGGGTTTAAAAGGAAACAAAATAGAGAAATATTACAAAAAGAATAAAAACAATGGGAATAACAATATAACAGTAAAATAGGAATATAACAAGACAAAGTAGGCAGTAGTGACCATGTTATGAAAACGTATTGCACTGTTAATGTTTTGCATCCCCTGTCATCCTAATACCCCCCGTCCCCCGTCCCAGAGAGGAGTTGTACAGTCTAATGGCGTGTGGGACAAAGAAGTTATTGAGTCTATTAGTCCTGCACTTGGGATGAAGCAGTCTAGCACTGAACAGGCTCCTCTGGCTACTGATAACGCTATGCAGAGGGTGACTAGCATCATCCAGGATGCTCACTAGTTTGTCCACAGTCCTCTTCTCTGCCACCGTCACCAGGTCACAAAATAAGAGTCTCGGAAAGCTGGCGTGCACAAGTGATGTGCACGCCAGCTTTCTGAGGGATCGCTTGTGCACGCCAGTTTTCCGAGACTCTGTATTTAGTTAGCGCAGGCAGCATGAAGCAGGGCTTGTATTGTGAAGATAGGAAATGTGCAGTCGGCCTTTAGAGTTTTGACGGAAGGTACGGCGCGAGAGTCTGTTGAAATAAAAAGTGTTTCTCGCCTTCCTCTCGGTCATATTTTCATAATAATGATCTTGCAGCAGCCAGCGTCATCTCACAAGACCCTCCGGTACCGTGAATGTCATTTAAGTGACGTCTTGGTGAAGATTGATGATCTCTAATTTTTAGGTCTATTTTTTTTAAAAGCCTGGCTGGAGATCGACTGACACACCCCCCGCGGTCGACTGGTAGCTCGCGATCGACGTAATGGGCACCCCTGCTGTATAGCAATGATATCTGTAAAGTGTCTACATTATTGAAATTAGTGTTATTTGCTGATGACATTAATATTTTTTGTTCAGGAGATGACTTAAATCAATTACAGGAAGTCATTATGGAAGGAATGAGTAAATTAAAAACTTGGTTTGACTATAATAAATTGTCATTAAACCTGACTAAGACTGAGTTGATGCTGTTTGGAAAGAGGACACGTGAAACAAGGGTACAGATACAAATAGATGGGGTGGATATTGAAAGGGGTTTTGAAATAAAATTCCTTGGAGTTACAATTGACTATCAAATTAACTGGAAAGCACATATAAAACATGTACAGTCTAAGCTGTCAAGAAGCATCTCAGTAATAAATAAAACAAAGCAGGTTCTGGATCACAAATCACTCCACATTCTCTACTGTTCATTAGTTTTACCATATTTAACCTACTGTGTGGAAGTCTGGGGGAATAATTATAAAAGCTCATTAAACTCAATAACTATACTTGGGAAAAGAGCTGTACGCGTCATCAACAAGGTTGGATATCTGGACCATACTCATTCACTATTCTTACAGTCAAGATTATTGAAATTTAATGATATTATTTTGTATCAAACTGCACAAATAATGTATAAAGCCAAAATAAATAAACTCCCAGGAAGCATTCAAAAATTGTTCAGCACAATTTAAGAGGGAATTTTAATTTCAAAAGGCTTAGTTTTAGAACGACCACCAAAAGTTTTTGTATTTCAATCTGTGGAGTGAAACTATGGAATGGTTTGAATGTGGAGTTAAAGCAATGTCCAAACATAAAGCAGCTTAAAAAGAAGTATAGGTACATGGTATTCCAGAGGTACAGAGATGAAGAAGGGCTTTGATATTGGGTTTCTTGTGTTACGAAAGAGTTTGGGGCTGCCCATTGAGATACTGGTACTGGTGTTTTGGCATGATACCATTTCCATGAGCACTTGTGGTAACGGTGTGGCTGTGTATGTGTGTAGTGTGCATATGTTTTAGAGATGCGCGGATAGGCCATTATATCATCCGCAACCGCATCACTAAAGTCTTAATCCACCCGAACCAATATTTTATCAGAACCGCAACCGCCCGTCCGTCACCCGCCCGTTGTTATATATCCGGAGTCGGCGACCTTGACCATTAAAAGGGCTAGTTTGACCCGTGTCACAAAGTAAAGAAGGCAATGGAGCCGTTAACGTCCTCGCGAATACCCGATGGTGCTCATCCAGATAACGAGAAAAAGGGCGTGCTGAGAAGCCATTGCCTTTCACGACTTCTACATCACGTGCGAACCATTTACCAGTCCAGCAACATGTTGTATGCAGCTTCCGCAAACACAGGTACAAGATTGAAAGGCATACTGGGTGATAAAGAGTACACTGAGGGTTGTGATATAAACAATTTTAACACTCTTACTAATATGCGCCACGCTGTGAAGCCACACCAAACAAGAATGACAAACACATTTTGGGAGAACATTCTCACAGTAACACAACATAAACGCAAAACAACAAATACCCAGAATCCTTTGCATCCATAACACTATATTATACACCCCCGCACCCTCAGCCCCGCCCACCTTACCGACGCACGGGGTGGGGGGGGGGGGGGGGTGTATAATATAGTCAGGAGTGTTATGGATGCAAAGGATTCTGTGTATTTGTTGGCAGGATTTGCAGCTAGTGTATAGTTCTTCTCACTCCTCTTCAAATATGTAAGAAAAAAAAAGTCCAATGCTCATTTGTTTTTTTTGTTTTTTTATTCTCCATTGTTTTCATTTTGTTATAATGGCTGTTAAAGCTATAGCATTGTAATAATGGAGAAGTCAAAGTAGAAAGATGGAGGTGGGAAGCTTTTAGCCTTTAGCCACACAAACACAGCCGGTGTTTCCTTGTTTAAAATTCCCGAAGGTGAGGCTTTACTATGGATCAGAGCTGTCAAGCGAACATGGGTCCCGACCACATGTCAACCGGCAGGTTTCGGTGAGAAAATTATGGTAATAAGTTGGCTCTTACCGTAGGTATGAGAGGAGATGGCGTCCTCCTGCAGCAGCTGAGGACTATTACGTCCTCCCACCCGAGACACTGGCGGTCACCACAACTGTGGCCAAACCCCTCCGACTTTCAGGTACTATATAATCTCACTAAAACACTAGTAACACAATAGGAAGATAAGGGATTTTCCAGAATTATTCTAGTAAATGTGTCTAAAAACATCTGAATCGCTCTCACTGCCCTCGCCTTTTTTTTTTCTAGTCCTTCACTCTCGATATCCTCATCCACAAATCTTTCATCCTCGCTCAAATTAATGGGGAAATCGTCGCTTTCTCGGTCCGAATCGCTCTAGCTGCTGGTGGCTAAGAGTGTAAACAATGTGAGGATGTGAGGAGCCCTACAACCAGTGACGTCACGTGCACATCGTCTGCTACTTCCGGTAAAGGCAAGGCTTTTTTATTAGCGACCAAAAGTTGCGAACTTTATCGTGGATGTTCTCTACTAAATCCTTTCAACGAAAATATGGCAATATCGCGAAATGATCAAGTATGACACATAAAATGGACCCGCTATCCCCGTTTAAATAAGAACATCTCATTTCAGTAGGCCTTTAAAAGTTGTTTTTGTCAAATCCCCCGCAGGAAGAGGAGAAGAGGAGTGGAGTTGGCGATGGAACATGTTGTCTTTATTTGTCTTGTTAGACAAAATGGCCGCCATGTTGTTGTTGTTGCTCCTCCTCTTCCTCCTCGCTCACATTTTCTATTTTTCCACACTGGCGTGTGTGTGTGTGTGTGTGTGTGTGTGTGTGTGTGTGTGTGTGTGTGTGTGTGTGTGTGTGTGTGCGTGTGTGTGTGTGTGTGTGCGTGGCCTTTCCCTCTTCAAACTAATTACGTGGGCTACCTTGTACCCGGCCCCCCGGGGGGCCGCCAACAACTGTCAGAGCAGTATTATTTTTGAAATTTAAACAATCATCTTACGCGCTCGGCTGCTAAGATCCCGGCCTTTCCTCCGCCTCCGACCTTCAGTAATTAATACCCGAGGGTCCATTATTGGCAAAGCCTTTATCCTGGGGGTCCGCCAGCCTCCAACTCGCTAATTACGGCCAAGCAGCTAATCTCCCCCCCTTCCCCCTCCCCCCACATGATTGACAGCTACACCTCGTCCACTAATTGCCTGTTGCAGACAACACCTGGTGAAGCGCCGCGCCGGGGGACGCCCGGCCCGGACTCGAACAACGCCTTTGACTCCTGGGGGAGTGTGTGTGCGTGTGTGTGTGTGTGTGTGTGTGTGTGTGTGTGTGTGTGTGTGTGTGTGTGTGTGTGTGTGTGTGTGTGTGCGTGCAACATGTTTCCTACAAAAAAACACAGGCAGTCCTGAACGCTCATCAGTGTCCAAAATGGCCCCCGTCAGGACCCCGCCCTTTACGTTTTAGCAGACCTTCACTTTCCGGCGCCATGGCGACGGCGGCGGCGCGACGGCGTTTTGGCACCGGCTGACCCTCGGCCGTCATGTGATGCACGGCGAGGGAAGAGGCGGGGAAGAAGGTCCAACACCAAGGTCAGTCGGCGCACTACATTACCCACAATCCATCACTCTGCAGATACGTCCATTGAACACAATATTAAGCGGCTGTCATGCCAAATTTCTTCCCCCCTACAAAAACCTTTCCCCCCATTTACTTCCGGGTCCATGATTAATACAGACGCTATATTATAAAAATACAGACGTTTTGTTATACGCCTACTGAAATGAGATTTTCTTATTTAAACGGGGATAGCAGGTTCATTCTGCGTGTCATACTTGATGATTTCGCGATATTGCCATTTTTTAGCTGAAAGGATTTAGTAGAGAACATCCACCATAAAGTTTGCAACTTTCTGTGCTAACAGAAAAGCCCTGCCTCTACCGGAAGTCGCAGACGAGGACGTCACATGTTTGATGGCTCCTCACATCCTCACATTGTTTATAATGGGAGCCACCAACAAAAAGAACTATTCGGACCGAGAAAACGACAATTTCCCCATTAATTTGAGCGAGGATGAAAGATTCGTGTTTGAGGATATTGATAGCGACGGACTAGAAAAAAAAAGAAAAAAAAGTTTAAAAAAAAACACGATTGCATTGGGACGGATTCCGTTGTTTTTAGACACATTTACTAGGATGATTCTGGGAAATCCCTTATCTTTCTATTGTGTTGCTAGTGTTTTAGTGAGTTAAATAGTACCTGATAGTCAAAAGGGTGTGTCCACGGGTGTCTTGAGGCCAGTGTCTAATGGAAGTCGACGGCAGCTGTACGGCCGGCACAAGCTCAGCTGATCTCCAGTAAGAGGCGACTTTTTACCACAATTTTCTCACCGAAACCTGCTGGTTGACATGTGGTTGGGATCCATGTTCGCTTAACCGCTCTGATCCATAGGAAAGTTTCACCTCCAGGAATTTTAAACAAGGAATCACCGTGTGTTTGTGTGGCTAAAGGCTAACGCTTCCCAACTCCATCTTTCTACTGTGACTTCTCCAATATTAATTGAACAAATTGCAAAAGATTCAGCAACACAGATGTCCAAAATACTGTGTAATTATGCCGTTAAAGCAGACGACTTTTAGTTGTGTGTGTGTGCAGCGCTCATACTTCCTAAAAACCCGTGGCGTCTTGCGTACACGTCATCATTACACGACGTTTCGTGGGTCGGTATAACTCGGTTGGTAGGGCGGCCGTGCCAGCAACTTGAGGGTTGCAGGTTTGATTCCTGCTTCTGCCATCCTAGTCACTGCCGTTGTGTCCTTGGGCAAGACACTTTACCCACCTGCTCCCAGTCTCACCCACACTGGTTTAAATGTAAAAATTAGATATTGGGTTTCACGATGTAAAGCGCTTTGAGTCACTAGAGAAAAGCGCTATATAAATATACTTCACTTCACTTTTGAAGAAGAAACTCCCAGGAAATTTTAAATTGCAATTTAGTAAACTAAAAAGGCCGTATTGGCATGTGTTATGATATATAAAATACAAATTAAAAAAGATAAATAATTTACAAACACAAGCTATGGGATGACGGAAGAGGAAAAGTGAGGAAACGTGACCCCAGAAGTAAATGTGTCATCCCATAGCTTGTGTTTGTAAAATTTGTATTTTTTATAATATAGGGGAGTTTCGTCTTCGAAACATGGTGTAATGATGACGTGTATGCAAGACGTCACAGGTTTTTAGGAAATATTAGCGCTGCGCACACACACAGCTAAAAGTTGTCTGCTTTAACCGCATAATTACACAGTATTTTGGACATCTGTGTTGCTGAATCTTTTGCAATTTGTTAGATTAATATTGGAGGAGTCAAAGTAGAAAGATGGAGTTGGGAAGCTTTAGCCTTTAGCCACACAAACACACGGTGATTCCTTGTTTAAAATTCCCAGAGGTGAAGCTTTACTATGGATCAGAGCGGTCAAGCGAACATGGATCCCGACCACATGTCAACCAGTAGGTTTCGGTGAGAAAATTGTGGTTAAAAAGTCCGTTCTTACCGGAGAAAAGCTGAGCTTGTGCCGTCCATAGCTGCCGTCAACTCCCCTGAGACACTGCGCCTCAACACACCTGTGGAGACACCCTTCCGACTATCAGGTACTGTTAAACTCACTAAAACAATAGCAACACAATAGAAAGATAAGGGATTTCCCAGAATTATCCTAGTACTTGTGTCTAAAAAGATCGGAATCTGTCCCAATGCAATCATGTTTTTTTGTTTTGTTTTTTTTGTAGTCCGTCGCTATCAATATCCTCAAACACGAATCTTTCATCCTCGTTCAAATTAATGGGGAAATTGTCGTTTTCTCGGTCGGTATAGCACTTTTTGTTGGAGGCTCACATTAAAAACAATGTGAATATGTGAGGAGCCATCAAACATGTGATGTCATCGTCTACGACTTCCGGTAGAGGCAGGGCTTTTCTGTTAGCACCGAAAGTTGCGAACTTTCTGGTGGATGTTCTCTACTAAATCCTTTTAGCAAAAATATGGCAATATCCCGAAATGATCAAGTATGACACATAGAATGGACCTGCTATCCCCGTTTGAATAAGAACATCTCATTTCAGTAGGCCCTTAACAAAACGTCTGTATTTTTATAATATAGCGTTAACAAAACGTCTGTATTAATCATGACCCCGGAAGTAAATGGTGGGGAAGGTTTTTGTAGGGGGGAAGAAATTTGGCGTGACACGGCCATGTTTGAGTCAAAAACAACGTTAGCTTAGCCACACCTCTGACCCTGAACCTCGTCTTCTTCCCCCTCCTCGCTCCTCGCCCGCCCGGCACAGAGCGCCACTTAAGGCGGCGAGCGGGGCGGCCATTATCGCCTCACTAATCCTACAGTTCATTAGCCGCGCTCTTAATGGCTACAGTGGACACCGCCGGACTCCTGGGAAGCTCGCTAATGTGCACGCTAACAGTCTAAAGCATGCTGGCATCGTCCTGGCAACTTCATCTTGTTTGCTTTTCTTCGGGGCAATCAACACGCTTCTTTTCCGGAAGGAACCTTGGCTACAGCATGCCAGACGACATGCTAAACACACCAAACTAGGGCACCTGAGCTACAAGCTAAACTATACAAACAGGCTAAGCTACACCAGTACGTTAAACTACGCTAAACCGCAACACAATGTTAAATACACCAAATTATGTCAACATGCTAAGCTTTGCTAACACGCTACATACCGCACTAGCTTGCTAAATTACATTAACATGCTGAATTATACTAACATGCTAAACTATACAAACACGCTAAGCTACAAGAGTATTATGCGAAACTATACAAACACGCTAGGCGACAATAATACGTTAACTTACACCAAACCACTACACAATGTTAAATACACCAAATTATGTCAACATGCTTAGCTATGCTAGCAAGCTATATGCCACACTGGCATGCTAAACTACATTGACATGCTGAATTACATTAACATGCTATACTATACAAACATGCTAAGCTACATGAGTAACATTCTAAACTATACAAACACGCAAGGCTACACTAATACGTTAAACTACGCTAAAACACTAGACAGTATTTAATACACTAAATTATGTCAACATGCTAAGCTATGCTAACATGCTATATACTGCAGTAACATGCTAAACTACACTAAAATGCTGAATTACATGAACATACTAAACTATACAAACCTCGCTAAGCTACATGAGTAACATGCTAAACATACAAACACGTCAGCTTATACTAACACAATAAACTACGCTAAACCACTACACAATGTTAAATACACCAAATTATGCCAACAAACTAAGCTACACTAACACACAATATACCACACTAGCATGCTAAACTACGCTAACATTCTAATCTACATTAACATGCTAAACTAAACCAACATGCTAAGCTTTACTAATACGTTAAACTACGCTAAAAGGCCACACAATGTTAAATACACTAAATTATGCCAACATGCTAAACTATGCTAACACGCTATATACCGCCGTAGCATGCTAAACTACACTAACATGCTGAATTACATTAACATGCTAAACTATACAAACACGCTAAACTACATGAGTGACATGCTAAACTATACAAACACGCCAGCCTACACTAACAAATTAAACTACGCTAAACCACTACACAATGTTAAATACACTAAATTATGCCAACATGCTAAGCTACTCTAACACACTGTATACCACACTACCATGCTAAACTATGCTAAAATTCCAAATTACACTAACATGCTAAACTAAACAAACATGCTAAGCTTTACTAATACACTAAACTATGCTAAAAGGCAACACAATGTTAAATACACCAAATTATGCCAACATGTTAAGCTATGCTAACACGCTACATACCGTACTAGCATGCTAAACTACACTAACATTCTGAATTACATTAACATGCTAAACTGTACAAACACGCAAGGCTACACTAATACGTTAAACTACGCTAAAACACTACACAATATTAAATACACTAAATTATGTCAACATGCTAAGCTATGCTAACACGCTATATACTGCAGTAGCATGCTAAACTACACTAAAGAGCTCAATTACATGAACATGCTAAACTATACAAACCTCGCTAAGCTACTTGAGTAACATGCTAAACTATACAAACACGTCAGCCTATACTAACACAATAAACTACGCTAAACCACTACTCAATGTTAAATACACCAAATTATGCAACATGCTAAACTACACTAACATGCTGAATTACATTAATATGCTAAACTATACAAACATGCAAGGCTACACTAATACGTTAAACTACGCTAAAACGCTACACAATATTAAATACACTAAATTATGTCAACATGCTAAGCTATGCTGACACGCTATATACTGCAGTAGCATGCTAAACTACACTAAATCCTCAATTACATGAACATGCTAAACTATACAAACCTCGCTAAGCTACATGAGTAACATGCTAAACTATACAAACACGCCAGCCTACACTAACAAATTAAACTACGCTAAACCACTACACAATGTTAAATACACAAAATTATGCCAACAAACTAAGCTACACTAACACACAATATACCACACTAGCGTGCTAAACTACGCTAACATTTTAAATTACATTAACATGCTAAACTAAACCAACATGCTAAGCTTTACTAATACATTAAACTACGCTAAAAGGCTACACAATGTTAAATACACCAAATTATGCCAACATGCTAAGCTATGCTAACACGCTATATACCGCACTAGCATGCTAAACTACACTAACATGCTGAATTACATTAACATGCTATACTATACAAACACGGTAGGCTATACTAATACGTTAAACTACCCTAAACCACTACACAATGTTAAATACACTAAATTATGTCAACATGCTAAGCTATGCTAACACGCTATATACCGCAGTAGCATGCTAAACAACACTAACATGCTGAATTACATTAACATGCTAAACTATACATACAAGCTATATACCGCAGTAGCATGCTCATCTACACTAACATGCTGAATAACATTCACATGCTAAACTATACAAACACGCTAAGCTACATGAGTAACATGCTAAACTATACAAACACGCCAGCCTACACTGACACGTTAAACTACACTAAACCACTACACAATGTTAAATACACTAAATTATGTAACATGCTCAGCTACACTAACACACTATATACAACACTAGCATGCTAAGCTACACTAACATGCTGATTTACATTAACATGCTAAACTATACAAACACGCTAGGCTACACTAATACGTTAAACTAGGCTAAACCATTACACAATGTTGAATACATTAAATTTTGTCAACATGCTAAGCTATGCTAACACGCTATATACCGCAGTAGCATGCTAAACTACACTAACATGCTGAATTACATCAACATGCTAAACTATATAAACACGCTAAGCTACATGAGTAACATGCTAAACCATACAAACACGCCAGCCTACACTAACACGTTAAACTACACTAAACCACTACACAATGTTAAATACACTAAATTTTGCAACATGCTTAGCTACACTAACACACACTATATACCACATTAGCATGCTAAACTATGCAAACATTCTAAATTACATTAACATGCTAAACTAAACAAACATGCTAAGCTTTACTAATACGTTAAACTATGCTAAAAGGCTACACAATGTTAAATACACCAAATTATGCCAACATGCTAAGCTATGCTAACACGCTATATACTGCACTAGCATGCTAAACTACACTAACATGCTGAATAGCATAAACATGCTAAACTATACAAACATACTAGGCTACACTAATACATTAAACTACGCTAAAACACTACACAATATTAAATACACTAAATTATGTCAACATGCTATATACCGCAGTAGCATGCTAAACAACACTATCATGCTGAATTACATTATTATGCTAAACTATACAAACACGCTAAGCATCATGAGTAACATGCTAAACTATACAAACACGCCAGCCTACACTAAAACGTTAAACTACGCTAAACCACTACACAATGTTAAATACACCAAATTATGCAACATGCTAAGCTACACTAACACACTATATACCCCACTAGTATGCTAAACTACGCTAACATTCTAAACTACATTAACATGCTAAACTAAACAAACATGCTAAGCTTTACTAATACGTTAAACTACGCTAAAACTACATTAACATGCTAAACTAAACAAACATGCTAAGCTTTACTAATACTTTAAACTATGCTAAAAGGCTGCACAAAGTCAAATACACCAAATTATGCCAAAATGCTAAATTATACAATCACGCTGAGCTTCACTAATACGCTAAAACGCTACCCAATTTTAAATAGACCAAATTATGCCAAAATGCTTAGCAGAGGAAAATGGTCGCGGGGGTGTATATTGTAGCGTCCCGGAAAAGTTAGGCTGCAAGGGATACTGGGTATTTGTTCTGTTGTGTTTATGTTGGGTTACGGTGCGGATGTTCCCCCGAAATGCGTTTGTCATTCTTGTTTGGTGTGGGTTTACAGTGTGGCGCATATTTGTAACAGTGTTAAAGTTGTTTATACGGCCACCTTACGGGTGTGCCTTTAAGGCACACCCCCAAAATTGTTGTCCGGTGGAAATCGGGAAAAATTCAGGAGAATGGTTGCCCCGGCAGGTCTTCAGGAGGGGCACTGATACTCGGGAGTCTCCCGGAAAAATCGGGAGGGTTGGCAATTATGGTTTAGATCCATGAAGGAAAGAAGAAAGTGAATGAATGTTTATAACTGAATACATTTTACAAATGCATGCAAATTTGTCTACTTTTTATTGTTTCTTTTAATGAATTAAGTAACGTTTATGACAAACTTTTTCCGAAACACAGTATAGAATGTGAGATATAACAGCATAATGCATACGGTTATCATTTGTTTTCAAAACGCTTACAAATAAGTGGGACCCCAAAAATTTACTTTGGGACCCCATTTTTATGACTTGACGGGGTCCATGGGACCCCATTTTGATAATTCCTAGCGCCAACACTTCTGTCCAAAGTTAATGATTATTTGCAAAAAAATAAATAAAATGTTTATCAGTTTGAACATCAAATTTGTTGTCCATCTATCCATCCAGTTTCTACCGCTTGTAATTTTGGGGTCGCTGGTGCCTATCTCAGCTACAATCAGGCGGAAGGCGTGGTACACCATGGACAAGTCGCCACCTCATCGCAGCAAATATGTTGTCTTTGTAGCATATTCAACTGAATATGGGTTGAAAAGGATTTGCAAATCATTGTATTCCGTTTATATTTACATCTAACACAATTTCCCAACTCATATGGAAACGGGGTTTGTATTATTTATAAAGCAAATTTTCACCTTGGCGTGCTGCCCGCCTTGGCACGCATATGTGTCCTCTTTTTGGGATTTCACAATATGGTCAGCCTAGCTTTAATGTGCTAATAAATTTAGACGTTAGCCCACAAAGTGGATAGCGTAAAACTGTTAATGTAATTAACCATCAGTTCACTAAGTGAATAGCATTAATGTGCTAATGTAGATAGCTATCACCCCACCTAGTGGATAGCTTTAATGTGCAAATGTAGCTAACCATCAATTCACAAAGGTGATAATATTAATGTGCTAATGTATTTAACTAAGCGCATAGCATAAAAGTGCTAAGATAATTAACCATCAGTTCACCAAGTGAATAGCATTAATGTGCTAATGTAGCTAGCCATCAGTCCACCAAGAAGATAGCATTAATGTGCTAACGTACCTAAACATTAGCCCACCAAATGGATAGCATTAATGTGCTAATGTAGCTAGCCATCAGTCCACCAAGTGGATACGATTAATGTACTAACATAACTAAACATTAGCCCACCAAATGGATAGCATTTATGTGGTAACGTAACTGAACATTAGCCCACCAAGCGGATAGCATTTATGTGCTAACGTAACTGAACATTAGCCCACCAAGTGGATAGCATTTATGTGCTAACGTAACTGAACATTAGCTCACCAAGTGGATAGCTTTTATGTGCTAACGTAACTGAACATTTGCCGACCAAGTGGATAGCATTGATGTGCTAACGTAAGTAAATATTAGCCCACCAAGTGGATAGCATTAATGTGCTAACGTAACTAAACATTAGCCCACCAAGTGGATAGCATTTATGTGCTAACGTAGCTGAACATTAGCCCACCAAGTGGATAGCATTTATGTGCTAACATAACTAAACGTTAGCCCACCGAGTGGATAGCATTAATGTGCTAATGTAGCTGAACATTAGCCCACCAAGTGGATAGCATTTATGTGCTAACGTAACTGAATATTAGCCCACTAAGTGGATAGCATTAATGTGCTAACATAACTAAACATTAGCCCACCAAGTGGATAGCATTTATGTGTTAACGTAACTGAACATTAGCCCACCAAGTGGATAGCATTAATGTGCTAACGTAACTAAACATTAGCCCACCAAGTGGATAGCATTTATGTGCTAACGTAGCTGAACATTAGCCCACCAAGTGGATAGCATTTATGTGCTAACATAACTAAACGTTAGCCCACCGAGTGGATAGCATTAATGTGCTAATGTAGCTAAACATTAGCCCACCAAGTGGATAGCATTTCTGTGCTAACGTAACTTAATATTAGCCCACTAAGTGGATAGCATTAATGTGCTAACGTAACTAAACATTAACCCACCAAGTGTATAGCATTTATATGCTAACGTAACTGAACATTAACCCACCAAGTGGATAGCATTAATGTGCTAACGTAACTAAACATTAGCCCACCAAGTGGATAACATTTATGTGTTAACGTAACTGAACATTAGCCCACTAAGTGGATAGCATTTATGTGCTAACATAACTGAATGTTAGACCACCAAGTGGATAGCATTAATGTGCTAATGTAGCTAGCCATCAGTCCACCAAGTGGATAGCAATAATGTGCTAACGTAACTAAACATGTGCCCACCAAGTGGATAGCATTAATGTGCTACTGTGGCTAGCCATCAGTCCACCAAGTGAATAGCATTAATATGCTAATATGCTAACATAACCAAACATAAGCCCAGAAAGTGGATAGCATTAATGTGCTGATGTAGCTAGCCATCAGTCCACCAAGAAGATAGCATTCATGTGATAACATAACCAAACATAAGCCCACCAAGTGGATAGCATTAATGTGCTAATGTAGGTAGCCACCAGTCCACCAAGTGAATAGCATTAATATGCTAATGTAGCTAGCCATCAGTCCACCAAGTGGATAGCATTAATATGCTAATGTAGCTAGCCATCAGTCCACCAAGTGGATAGCATTAATGTGCTAACAGAACTAAACATTAGCCCACCAAGTGGATAGCATTAATGTGCTAATGTGAGCAGAAAACATGGCAAGTAAAACCAATATATTGAAAAAGTGTCCAATAAGATCACGAAAAGGTGACCAGGTTTGTCACTCGCGAGTTTAGAAGGGTCTGAACAGTTACTAAATATAGACAACACTGATCCCTCCTGCTCCATCTTCTTATTCTCTGGCAGACCATTTGACAGCTAGTAGCATGTAGCATAGTTTTCCACTACACCACAAGACTAAAGCAACAAGACTGCCCCCTATTGTTTGGGAGGTACGAGGTAGCGCATGTAAACGTACTTAGTGTGCTAATGCTGATCGCTACAGACATAGTGCCCCCCCCCCTACGGGTCCCCCGCCTGGTGGTGACCCCACTGTAAATCTGTACAATGTGCACCTGTGGCCCCTCGCGGCCCCTTCGCTGACGGCCACGATAAATATGTCAGAGCGCTCGGCCTCCCCCATCAGCGGCCATAAATAAACATTAACCACAACGGTAGAGCATTCTGGGAGGCCAGGGGTCACGTATATATATATATATATATATGTATGTATATATATGTATATATATATATATATATATATATATATATACATATATATATATATATATATACATATATATGTATATATGTGTATATATATGTATGTGTGTATGTGTATGTTCTTATATATATACATGTGAATGTGTGTACATGTGTGTGCGCGTGTGTGTGTGTGAAAGAAATAATAATAATAATACTAATGTCTGCAGCCATAAATAATGTATTTATGATAATGAAATATTTGCTTGCCTTAATTCCACTCGTCAGGTACTTTTTGTCCCACCAACGCACCACTGCGCCACTCTGTGGTCGACCCGTGTAACTACACTCCTTCCTGCTATCGTGGCCATGCAATTAGGTGAGATACTCGCCACATGATGAATATTCATGAAGGGGGCGGGGTCAGTGACGTCAAACTATTTGGAAGGAGCTGTGTTCCATGCAGGTGTTGAAGAACGGGTGCAAATTAAAGGTGTGTGTGTGTGTGTGTGTGTGTGTGTGTGTGTGTGTGTGTGTGTGTGTGTGTGTGTGTGTGTGTGTGTGTTGAAACAGCTGCTGTCACTTCTGGCCATCTTGACATTTATGAGTCAGCATTCAAGGCCGTAATGAGCGTGTTCTCTAATGAGCTAGCTGGCGTGTTTGTTAGCATGTTTGTTAGCTTGTTGCTGAACACCTTTTAGTATGTTCCCCTGACGAGTTAGCTTGTTCATTTGTTAGTTTGTCACTGAGCTTGTCGTCTTTTAGTGTTTCCTTCTAATGAACTCCCTACCGTATTTGTTAGCATGTTTGTTAGCCTGTTGCTCAACACCTTTTAGTGTGTCCCCTAATGAGTTAGCTTGTTAATTTGTTAGCATGTTTGTTAGCTTGTCGCTAAGCTTTTTTTAGTGTGTCCTTTGAAAAGTTAGCTTGTTAATTTGTTAGCATGTTTGTTAGCTTGTCGCTAAGCTTTTTTTAGTGTGTCCTTTGAAAAGTTAGCTGGTTGATTTGTTAACATGTTTGTTAGCTTGTCGCTAAGCTTTTTTTTAGTGTGTCCTTTGAAAAGTTAGCTTGTTAATTTGTTAGCATGCTTGTTAGCTTGTCGCTAAGCTTTTCTTAGTGTATCCTTTGAAAAGTTAGCCGGTTAATTTGTTAGCGTTTTTGTTAGCTTGTTGCAGAGTGTGTTTTAGTGTGTCCTCTGATAAGTTAGCTAATGTATCTATTAGCATGTTTGTTAGCTTGTCACTAAGCATCTTTTAGTGTGTTTTCTAATTCGTTAGTTGGCGAAATGTTTGTCAGTTCGTTGAGGATTACCTTTTAGTGTTTCCTCCGTCGAGTTAGCTTGTTAATTTGTTAGCATGTTTGATGGCTTGCAGTTAAGTATCTTTTAGTGTGTTCCCTGATGAGTTCGCTCGTTAAATTGTTAGCCTGTTTGTCGCTAACCGTCTTTTAGTGTGTCCTCCGATGAGTTAGCTGCCGTTTTTGTTAGCTTGTTGCTGAATGTCTTTCAGCGTGTCCTTTGATAGGTTAGGTGGTGTATCTGTTAGCATGTTTGTTAGCTTGTTGCTAAACATCTTTTAGTGTGTTCTCTGATGAGTTAGCTGGCGAATATTTTAGTTAGTTTGTTAATTTGTTTGCATATTTGATAGCCTGCAGCTAAGTATATTTTAGTGTGTCCTTTGATAAGTTAGCTTGTTAATTTCTTAGCATGTTTAATAGTTTGTTGCTAAGTTTATTTCAGTGTCTCCTCTGATGAATTAGCTAATGTATTTGTTAGCATGTTTGCTAGCTTGTTGCTGAGCGTCTTTAAGTGTATTGCCTGATGAGTTACAATTTTCATTTGTTTGCATGTTTGTTAGCTTGGTTAATGTGTTTTGGATTCTCCTCTGATGAGTTAGCTAGTGTATTTGTTAGCATGTGTTTTAGCTTGTTGCTAAGCATCTTTTAGTTTGTTCTCTGATGAGTTAGCTATATTTTAGTTAGCTTGTTATTAATTTGTTAGCATGTTTGATAGCCTAAGTATCTTTTAGTGTGTCCACTGATAAGTTAGCTTGTTAATTTGTTAGTGTTTGTGATAGCTTGTTGCTAAGTTTCTTTCAGTGTGTGCTCTGATGAATTAGCTAGTGTATTTGTTAGCATGTTTGTTAGCTTGTTGCTGAGCGTCTTTAAGTGTGTTCAATAATGAGTTAGCTTTTTCATTTGTTTGCATGTTTGTTTTCGCTTGTTTTGTGTGTTTTAGATTCTCCTCTGATGAGTTAGGTGGTGTTAGCATGTTTGTTAGCTTCTTGCTAAGCGTGTTTGCTTGAATGTCCTATAACGAGTTAGCTCGTGTATTTGTGAGCATGTTGGTTAGCATGTCATCTACTTTGCTGTTGTGTTTATTAGCATGTTTAGTGTGTGGCTGAAGGTGTAGTTCAGCGGGTTGGCTAGTATATCCTCTGATAAGATAATAGGTTTATTTTTTAGCATGTTTGATAGCTTGCAGCTAAGAATCTTTTAGTGTGTCCCCTGATGAGTTAGCTCATTAAATTGTTAGCATGTTCGTTAGCTTTTTCCGCTGACTGTCTTTTAGTGTGTCCTTTGATGAGTTAGCTGGCGTTTTGTTAGCTTGTTGCTGAGTGTCTTTTAGTGTGTTCTCTGATGAGTTAGCTGGCGATTAATTTATTTAGCTCGTTAATTAGTTAGCATGTTTGATAACTTGTTGCTAAGTTACTTTCAGTGTGTCCTCTGATGAATTAGCGAGTGTATGTGTTAGCATGTTCATTAGCTTGTCGCTGACCGTCTTTTAGTGTGTCCTCTGACGAGTTAGCTCTCGTATTTGTTAGCCTGTTGCTGAGTGTCTTTTACCGTGTCCTCTGATAGGTTAGCTGGTGTATCTGTTAGCATGTTTTTTTAGCTTGTTGATAAGCATCTTTTAGTGTGTTCCCTGATGAGTTAGAAGGCGAATATTTTAGTTACTTTATCAATTTGTTATGATGTTTGATAGCCTGTAGCCTAGTATCTTTTATTGTGTCCTCTGATTAGTTAGCTTGTTAATTTGTTAGCATGTTTGATAGCTTGTTCCTAAGTTTCTTTCAGTGTGTCCTCTAAAGAATTAGTATTTGTTAGGATGATTATTAGCTTGTCGCTGAGCGTCTTTAAGTGGGTTCTTTGATGAATTTGCTTTTTCATTTGTTGACATATTTGTTAGCTTGTTTAATGTGTTTTAGATTCTCCTCTGATGAGTTAGCTAGTGTATTTGTTAGCATGTGTTTTAGCTTGTTGCTAAGCATCTTTTAGTGTGTTCTCTGATGAGTTAGCTGGCGAATATTTTAGTGAGCTTGTTATTAATTTGTTAGCACGTTTGATAACCTAAGTATCTTTTAGTGTGTCCACTGATAAGTTACCTTGTTAATTTGTTAGCATTTGTGATAGCTTGTTGCTAAGTTTCTTTCAGTGTGTCCGCTGATGAATTAGCTAGTGTATTTGTTAGCATGTTTGTTAGCTTGTTGCTGAGTGTTTTTAAGCGTGTTCAATGATGAGTTACCTTTTTAATTTTTTTGCATGTTTGTTTTCGCTTGTTTAGTGTGTTTTAGATTCTCCTCTGATGAGTTAGGTGGTGTTAGCATGTTTGTTAGCTTCTTGCTAAGCGTGTTGGCTTTAATGTCCTATAACGAGTTAGCTCGTGTATTTGTGAGCATGTTGGTTAGCATGTCATCTACTTTGCTGTTGTGTTTATTAGCATGTTTAGTGTGTGGCTGAAGGTGTAGTTCAGCGGGTTGGCTAGTATATCCTCTGATAAGATAACAGGTTTATTTTTTAGCATGTTTGATAGCTTGCAGCTAAGAATCTTTTAGTGTGTCCCCTGATGAGTTAGCTCATTAAATTGTTAGCACGTTCGTTAGCTTTTTCCGCTGACTGTCTTTTAGTGTGTCCTTTGATGAGTTAGCTGGCGTTTTGTTAGCTTGTTGCTGAGTGTCTTTTAGTGTGTTCTCTGATGAGTTAGCTGGCGATTAATTTATTTAGCTCGTTAATTAGTTAGCATGTTTGATAACTTGTTGCTAAGTTACTTTCAGTGTGTCCTCTGATGAATTAGCGAGTGTATGTGTTAGCATGTTCATTAGCTTGTCGCTGACCGTCTTTTAGTGTGTCCTCTGACGAGTTAGCTCTCGTATTTGTTAGCCTGTTGCTGAGTGTCTTTTACCGTGTCCTCTGATAGGTTAGCTGGTGTATCTGTTAGCATGTTTGTTAGCTTGTTGATAAGCATCTTTTAGTGTGTTCCCTGATGAGTTAGAAGGCGAATATTTTAGTTACTTTATCAATTTGTTATGATGTTTGATAGCCTGTAGCCTAGTATCTTTTATTGTGTCCTCTGATTAGTTAGCTTGTTAATTTGTTAGCATGTGTGATAGTTTGTTCCTAAGTTTCTTTCAGTGTGTCCTCTAAAGAATTAGTATTTGTTAGGATGATTATTAGCTTGTCGCTGAGCATCTTTAAGTGGGTTCTTTGATGAATTTGCTTTTTCATTTGTTGACATATTTGTTAGCTTGTTTAATGTGTTTTAGATTCTCCTCTGATGAGTTAGCTAGTGTATTTGTTAGCATGTGTTTTAGCTTGTTGCTAAGCATCTTTTAGTGTGTTCTCTGATGAGTTAGCTGGCGAATATTTTAGTGAGCTTGTTATTAATTTGTTAGCACGTTTGATGACCTAAGTATCTTTTAGTGTGTCCACTGATAAGTTACCTTGTTAATTTGTTAGCATTTGTGATAGCTTGTTGCTAAGTTTCTTTCAATGTGTCCGCTGATGAATTAGCTAGTGTATTTGTTAGCATGTTTGTTAGCTTGTTGCTGAGTGTCTTTAAGCGTGTTCAATGATGAGTTAGCTTTTTAATTTTTTTGCATGTTTGTTTTCGCTTGTTTAGTGTGTTTTAGATTCTCCTCTAATGAGTTAAGTGGTGTATTTGTTAGCATGTTTGTTAGCTTCTTGCTAAGCATGTTTGCTTTCATGTCCTATAACAAGTTAGCTAGTGTGCTTGTGAGCATGTTGGTTAGCATGTCATCTACTTAGCTGTTGTGTTTATTAGCATGTTTAGTGTGTGGCTGAAGGTGTAGTTCAGTGTGTTGGCTAGTATATCCTCTGATAAGATAACAGGTTTATTTGTTAGCATTTTTGATAGCTTGCAGCTAAGTATCTTTTACTGTGTCCCCTGATGAGTTTGCTCATAAAATTGTTAGCATATTCGATAGCTTTTACCGCTGAATGTCTTTTAGTGTGTCCTCTAATGAGTTAGCTGGTGTATTGTTAGCTTGTTGTTGAGTGTCTTTTAGTGTATTCTCTGATGAGTTAGCTGGCGAATATTTTATTTAGCTTGTTAATTTGTTAGCATGTTTGATAACTTGTTGCTAAGTTACTTTCAGTGTGTCCTCTGATGAATTAGCGAGTGTATGTGTTAGCATGTTCATTAGCTTGTCGCTGACCGTCTTTTAGTGTGTCCTCTGAGTTAGCCGTCGTATTTGTTAGCTTGTTGCTGAGTGTCTTTTAGCGTGTCCTCTGATAGGTTAGCTGGTGTATCTGTTAGCATGTTTGTTAGCTTGTTGCTAAGCACCTTTTAGTGTGTTCTCTGATGAGTTAGCTGGCAAATATTTTAGTTACTTTGTTAATTTGTTTGCATGTTTGATAGCCTATAGCTAAATTTCTTTCAGTGTGCCCTCTGACGAAGTAGCAAGTGTATTTGTCAGCATGTTTGTTAGCTTGTTGCTGAGCGTCTCTAAGTGTGTTCTCGGACTAGTTAGCTTTTTCATTTGTTTGCATGTTTCTTAGCTTGTTTAGCGTATTTTATATTCTCCTCTGATCTGGTGTACTTGTTTGCATGTTTGTTAGCTTCTTGCTAAGCGTGTTTGCTTTCATATCTTATAACGAGTGTATTTGTGAGAATGTTGGTTAGCATGTCATCTATTTAGCTGTTATGTTTATTAGCATGTTTAGTGAGTAGGTGAGGTGTAGTTTAGCGTGTTGGCTAGCATATCCTCTGATAAAATAACAGGTTTATTTGTTAGCATGTTTGATAGCTTGTTGCTGGGTATGTTGACAAATACTTTAGCATCAAGGACGTCGTACGAGAAATGTTTCAGCTTTGAGTGAGGACCAATCACAGCCACCCGCTTCTGCGTGCGTATCCTATCAGAGATGCTGATCCACGTAAAACCTTGACGGCCATCTTGCTGACACGGCGATTAACTTGAGAACCTTCCTCGCCGCATGTCAATCATCCTCAGGATGAAATTGTTTAATGAATAAAATTTACATGGACGACGGCGGCACGGCTGCGAGGGAACATCTGGCCGTTGTGGCGGCAAGCGTGCCATCCGACGAGCATATGGAGTCAGGGCGGCGACTCCGCTGAAAAGTATTGCATAAGTGGCGCCACTTCCATTCAACAACACGAACACTTTTCAATAAGGAACTATTGAAGTGGGTGAGCTACATTAGCTTGTGGATGCTATGTGGCTACTAGCATCTACCTATACCATAGAAACTACAGTACAATAAATTGTGTATTACTTGCACCTAGCAAGTTGTTAGCACAATAGATCTTATGAACAAGCTAGGCAGCCATTAGCTTGCCAGGTTAATAGCGACAATTTACTATTTTAGCTAGCCATTATCTCGACGAGTGAATAGCGCAAATACGCTAAATGTGCTAATTAGCCCAGTGGATAGCATTGGTACGCTAAGGTTGCCAGCTACGAACTTGCCAAGTGAATACCATTGTTGTGCTCATGTTGCTAGCTATAAGCTCATCAAGTTAATAGCAACAATGCTAGCCAATTGACTAGCGTAAATATAGTAAATGTGCTCATTAGCCCAGTGAATACCATTGTTTGTGCTAATGTTGCTAACCAATAGCTTACCATATTAATAGTAACAAATTTGGACTATTTTAGCTAGCCATTATCTCACTGAGTGAATAGCATAAATGGAGTAAATGTGCTATTTAGCCCAGCAAGTTGATAGCATCTGGTGCGCTAAGGTTGCCAGCTGTGAACTTGCCAAGTGAAAATAATTGTTGTGCTCATGCGGCTAGCCATTAGCCTCAGCTTGTAGCTAGCCTTTAGCTCGCCAATTGACTAACGTAAATAGAGTAAATGTGCTAATTAGCCCGGCAAGTGGATAGCATTGTTAAGCTACTGTTGCTAGCTATTACCTTTCCAAGTGAAAACCATTGATTGTGCTAATGCTGCTAACCAATAGCTTACCATATTCATAGCAACAGCTTTGGACTATTTTAGCTAGCCATTATCTCACTGAGTGAATAACGTAAAAGGAGTAAATGTGCTATTTAGCCCAGCAAGTTGATAGCATTTGGTGCGCTAAGGTTGCCAGCTGTGAACCTGCCAAGTGAAAATAATTGTTGTGCTCATGCGGCTAGCCATTAGCCTCAGCTTGTAGCTAGCTTTTAGCTCGCCAATTGACTAACGTAAATAGAGTAAATGTGCTAATCAGCCTAGCAAGTGGATAGCATTGTTAAGCTACTGTTGCTAGCTATTACCTTTTCAAGTGAATAACATTGATTGAGCTAATGTTGCCAGCCAGTAGCTCACCAACTTAATATCAACAATTATGGACTATTTTAGTTACCGACTAAATCGCGTAAATAGAGTAAATGTGCTATTTAGCCCAGCAAGTAGATAGCATTTGGTGCCCAAAGGTTGCCAGCTATGAATTTGCCAATTGTTGTTCTCATGCGGCTAGCCATTACCTTCACCAAGTTAATAAGAACAATGTACCATTGAAGTTGGCCTTTAGCTCGCCGATTGACTAATGTAAATAGAGTAAATGTGCTAATTAGCCCGGCAAGTGGATAGCATTGTTAAGCTACTGCTGCTAGGTATTACCTTTCCAAGTGAATACCATTGATTGTGCTAATGTTGGCAGCCAATAGCTCACCAAGTTAATAACAACAATTTTGGACTATTTTAGTTAACCATTATATCACCGACTAAATCGCGTAAATAGAGTAAATGTGCTATTTAGCCCAGCAAGTGGATAGCATTTGGTGCACTAAGGTTGCCAGCTTTGAACTTGCCAAGTGAATATAATTGTGCTCATGCGGCTAGCAATTAGCCTCACCAAGTTAATAGGAACAATGTAATATTGTAGCTAACCTTTAGCTCGCCGATTGACTAATGTACATAGAGTAAATGTGCTAATTAGCCCGGCAAGTGGATAGCATTGTTAAGCTACTGCTGCTAGCTATTACCTTTCCAAGTGAATACCATTGATTGTGCTAATCTTGGCAGCCAATAGCTCACCAAGTTAATAGCAACAATTGTGGACTATTTTATCTAGCCATTATCTCACCCAATGAATAGCGTAAATAGAGTAAATGTACTATTTAGCCCAGCAAGTGGATAGCATTGATGCGCTACTGTTGCTAGCTATTACCTTGCAAAGTAAATACCATTATTGTACTCATGCGGCTAGCTATAAGCTCACCAAGTTAATAGCAACAATGTACTATTGTAGCTAGCCTTTACCTCATCGATTAACGAATATAAATAGAGTATATGTGCTAATTTGCCCAGCGGATGGATAGCATTGGTGAGCTACTGTGGCTAGCTATTCCATTGCCAAGTGAATATCGTAGCTTGTGCTAATATTGCTAGCCAATAGCTCACCAAGTTAATATTAACAATTTTGGACTATTTTAGCAAGCCATTATCTCACCGAATGAATAGCGTAAATAGGGTAAATGTACTATTTAGCCCAGCAAGTGGATAGCATTGATGCGCTACTGTTGCTAGCTATTACCTTGCAAAGTAAATACCATTATTGTACTCATGTGGCTAGTTATAAGCTCACCAAGTTAATAGCAACAATGTACTATTGTAGCTAACCTTTACCTCATCGATTAACGAATATAAATAGAGTATATGTGCTAATTTGCCCAGTGGATGGATAGCATTGGTGAGCTACTGTGGCTAGCTATTACATTGCCAAGTGAATATCGTAGCTTGTGCTAATGTTGCTAACCAATAGCTCACCAAGTTAATATTAACAATTTTGGACTATTTTAGCAAGCCATTATATCACCGGGTGAGTAGCGTAAATAGAGTAAATATGCTATTTAGCCCAGCAAGTGGACAGCATTCGTGCGCCAAAGTTGCCAGATATTAACTTGCCAAGTGATTGCCATTGTTGTGCTAATGTGGCTAGCTGTTAGCTCACCGAGTTAATAGCAACAATGTACAATTGTAGCTAGCCTTTACCTCATCGATTAACGAATATAAATAGAGTATATGTGCTAATTTGGCCAGCGGATGGATAGCATTGGTGAGCTACTGTGGCTAGCTATTACATTGCCAAGTGAATATCGTAGCTTGTGCTAATGTTGCTAGCCAATAGCTCACCAAGGTAATATTAACAAATTTGGACTATTTTAGCTAGCCATTATCTCCCCGAGTGAGTAGTGTAAATAGAGTAAATGTGCGATTCAGCCCAGCAAGTCAATAGGTTTGGTGCGCCAAGGTTGCCAGCTATGAACTTGCCAAATGAAAACCATTGTTGTGCTAATGTGGCTAGGTGTTAGCTCACCAAGTTAATAGCAACAATTTTGGAATATTTTAGCTATCCATTATCTCCCCGAGTGAGTAGCGTAAATAGAGTAAATATGCCATTTAGCCCAGCAAGTGGAAGCATTGGTGCGCAAAGGTTACCAGCTATTAACTTGCGAAGTGAATACCATTGTTGTGCTAATGTGGCTAGGTGTTAGCTCACCAAGTTAATAGCAACTATGTACTATTTTAGCTAACCATTTGTTCACTGAGTGAATAGCGTAAATAGAGTACATGTGCTAATTAGCCCAGCAAATGGATAGCATTGGTGAGCTAATGTTGCTAGCTATTACCTTCCCAAGTGAATACCATTGATAACACTAATGTTGCTATCAATTAGCTCACCTATAGCATCCATATGCTAACATTGCTGCTATTAGCCCAAGTAATAGTTAGCATTGATATGCTAATGTTTGTAGCTATTAGCCCACCAAGTGGATAGCATTAATATGCTATTGTAGTTAGTCGTTAGGTTTAGGGATAGCGTAGTTAAATATAGCTAGCCTTTTGGATGCTTTGTGGTTGCTAGTAGCTCGCTTGCTACTGTTTAGCTTCGGGGGCGTGGTCAGCTGGAGTGAGCAGCAGCCATGGGGCGGAGCCTTGCCGCGAATATCAATAAAGAGGTGAAGTGACAAGACGACAAAGTCAGACAGTTTGCTTCCCGCGAGGCGCCAGCTGCGGGCGCCGCACCCCGAGGACGGCGCTACGACGGTGGCGGGCCGGGCGGGCTCCCCGCGCGACTGCAGTATTGATGAGGCGACAGCACGGCTGCTTGAGGATTCATTAAACATCTGGAAGGACAGATGTGACGAGACGCCGCTACAGCCCTAAAAAATCACTTCCCATCTGGAGCCTCCAAACTGGAAAAGACAAGAGGCCATTTTCTCCCCCGCTTTACCGCCTCAAACACACACACAAAGACACTCACACACACACACACACACACACATGCGCGCACACACACGCGTATGTGCACGCACACACACGCACACGCACACACACACGTTTTTATATTTCTTACCTTCTTGAGACCTGAGAAAAATTCCTACATCTTTAGGACCGCTATTTCTAGATATATAAAGATGTGTATTTACAGCATTAATAATATATACAAACTATGCAAATATAAAAAGAGGTAAGCTTTTAGTAAATTAATTTTGTTGTTGTTGAATCTTTGGTTTGTAATTGGTTTTTAATCTTCATTATTTACTTCAAGTTAATACAGTATGTCTCTCTCTCTCTCTGTGTGTGTATATATATATATATATATATATACATATATATATATATATATATATATATATACATATATATACATATATATATATATATATATGTATATATATATGTATATATATATATATATATATATATATATATATGTATATATATATATATATATATATACATACATACAGAGACATGCGCCCGAATGCAGCTGAGATAGGCTCCAGCGACCCCGAATGGGAAAGGCGGTAGCAAATGGATGGATGGATGGATATTTATTAATATTTTGGCCAAAGGGGGCGCATTTCCATTTCTTACACACACACTTCAAATGTTTACACACACTTGTTATTTCATATGTTGGCCAAAGGGGGCACATTTCCATTTCTTAGACACATTTTTGTATTTCTTACCTTCTTGAGACCTGAGAAAAATGCCTACCTCTTTAGGACCACTATTTCTAGATATATAAATATTTTTATTTACAGCATTAAGAATATATACAAACTATGCAAATATGAAAAAGGTAAGCTTTTAGTAAATAAATAATTTTTGTTGAATTTTTGGTTTGTAATTGGTTTTTAATCTTTATTATTTACTTCAAGTTATTACAGTATGTCTCTCTCTCTCTCTCTCTCTCTCTCTCTCTATATATATATATATATATATAAATATATATATATATATATATATATATGTATATTTATATACACGGAGAAATGCACCCGAATGCAGCTGAGATAGGCTCCAGCTACCCCGAACGGGAAAGGCGGTAGGAAATGGATGGATGGATGGATATTTATTAAAATTTTGGCCAAAGGGGGCGCATTTCCCTATCTTACACCCACACTTCAAATGTTTACACACACTTGTTATTTCATATGTTGGCCAAAGGGGGCACATTTCCATTTGTTACACACATTTTTGTATTTCTTACCTTCTTGAGCCCTGAGAAAAATGCCTTTACTTTAAGTTATTACAGTATCTGTCTCTCTCTCTCTGTCTCTCTCTGTCTCTCTCTCTCTCTCTCTCTCTCTCTCTCTCTCTCTCTCTCTCTCTCTCTCACTCTCTCTCTGTATATAGACATATATATATATTTACATATATATATATACAGAGAAATGCGCCCGAATGCAGCTTAGGTAGGCTCCAGCGACCCCCCGCGACCCCAAACGGGACAAGCGGTAGAAAATGGATGGATATTTTTTTTTTATTTTTTATTTTTTATTTTGGCCATTTCCATATCTTACACACAAACTTCAAATGTTTACACACACTTGTTATTTCATATGTTGGTCAAAGGGGGAACATTTCCATTTCTTCCACACACACTTCAAAAGTTTACACACACTTGTTATTTCATATGTTGGCCAAAGGGGCTACATTTCCATTTCTTACACATATTTTTGTATTTCTTACCTTCTTGAGACCTTAGAAAAATGCCTACCTCTTTAGGACCTAGATATATAAAGATGTGTATTTACAACATTAATAATATATACACACTATTTAACAAAAAAAAAAGATTGTTGCGAAAAATGAGTTGGAATTTCACAAGAAAAAGGTCACAATTTCACAAGAAAAACGTGGAATTTTGGCAGCATTATAATAAAAGTCCTCATTTTACTCAACGCAAGTCAAAATTTGACTGTTAAGACAAAAATTGGAATTTTACTCAATGACGATTGCAACTTCACAAGAAAAGCTTAAAATGTTGGCAATTTTATGAAAAGAGTCGTGATTTTACTCGACTAAAGTCACAATTTTATATGAAAACTTTGAAATGTTAGGAATATAATAATAATCGGAATTTTACTTGGCAAAATTATGACAAAAGTCATCATTTGATTAAAAAAATGTGCACTATTTTACAAAAATAACAAAACAATGTGATAAAAGTCAGAATTGTATATGACAAATGTCACCATTTTGCATAAAAAAAGTAATAATTTTGCATAAAAAAGTAATAATTTCAAAAGAAAATATTGCAATATTACAGAAACAGAAAGAATACGAGAAATTGTTCCCAATTTCATGAGAAAAAAGGCGACATATTGTGAGAAAAAGTGGATAGCATTGGTGCACCAAGGTTGCCAGCTATTTTTTTAGTAAAAATGTTTTTGTAATTCTTTTTTAATCTTCACTGTTTACTTCAAGTTAATGTCTTCAAGTATGTCTCTATATACATATAAATTAATACATTTTTTATTAATTTTGACCAAAGGGGGTCTATTTCAATTTCTTACACACACTTTTTATCACAAATGTTAGCCAAAGGGGGCGCATTTCGATTTCTTACACACATTTTTGTCTTTCTTACCTTCTTGAGACCTGAGAAAAATGCCTACCGCTTTAAGACCACCCTTTCTGGATTTATAAAAATGTGTATTTACAACATTAATAATATATACAAACTATGCTAATATAAAAAAGGTAAGCTTTATTTTTTTTTTTTCTAAATTGTTTGTAATTGTTTTTTAATCTTCATTATTTACTTCAAGTTATTACAGTATGTCTCTATACACATATTTTTCTAATTGATTTTGGCCAAAGGGGCGCATTTCCATTTCTTACACGCACTTGTTATTTCATATGTTGACCAGAAGGGGAGCATTTCAAATGTTTACTTACACTTGGTATTTCACATGTTGACCACAGGGGGAGCCCTTTTAAAAGCGACACAGTCAATTGGGGCAGCATGGTGACACAGGGTTTAGTGCATGTGCCTCACAATACGAAGGTCCTGAGTTCAATCCCGGGCTCGGGATCTTTCTGTGTGGAGTTTGCATGTTCCCTGTGTGACTGCGTGGGTTCCCTCCGGGTACTCCGGCTTCCTCCCACCTCCAAAGACATGCACCTGGGGATAGGTTGATTGGCAACACTAAATGGTCCCTAGTGTGTGAATGTGAGTGTGAATGTTTTCTTTCCGTCTGTGTTGGCCCTGTGATGAGGTGGCGACTTGTCCAGGGTGTATCCCGCCTTCCGCCCGAATGCAGCTGAGATAGGCTCCAGCACCCCCGCGACCTCGAACGGGACAAGCGGTAGGAAAAAAATGGATGGACACATTCAATTTGAAAAATCCTTCCTTTTTGGGACCACCCTCAGCTGTAGAAGCTAACTGTTAATGGCCACTATAGTCTTAGTACTTTAGTGCATTTGTTCATCCTATGGTCACATGTGGGACATGGGTTGTCTTACGTCAGCACCGGGAGTCGTAAAATCAGCTGTTCACTTGGGAGATTTTTCCGGGGATGACGAGGGAAGTCCTGCTTTAGCTGCCACCTTCTTTTATCATATAATGCTGCCTTTGTCTATGTTTACACATTAATTTAACAAAAAATCCTAACTTTGGAGCAATGTTCACGGACTGTAGTATTTGGCTCGCTATTAGAGTCAATGGTTTTCTGTATTGGGACCTTGATTTATGTCCTAACTTGTTCACACCTCCTCATATGGAAACACATTTTCCTTGTTGATGTCTCAAGAAGTACAGGAATACAAGAACACTCACAGACACGCCTTTAGTTCTTTCTGTGTTGTGCTTTCTTCTTGTCAGTTTATAATTTTTCTAAGCTCCGCCCACAATGCCAGTGTCGGCACGTTCAGGTTCAGAACAAAGTTTAGCGTTAGCGTTAGCTTAGCTTAGCTTAGCGAGCATCTGAAGGGATCCCTGATGGAGACGAGAGGCTTGACATGAGTAGTTCACACGTCCACATGCTCATTAAAGATGGAAGGTGCTCTAATTGTTTTAATTTATTTGTTTATGGCCCAGGCGGTGGTGAAGGCGGGCGGGGGTCCGCTTGGCACTTTGCTGCTTTACTGGCAACATATGGAGCACATTTATCACCATTTGCCGCCATCGGCCTAAACGATTTTATTAACTAATTTGTTACTTTACTCTTTTTTTAATCAAACACATGCTGCGCACTCTAATGTGCTCATAATGCTCGGGGGCTTTGTGAAGAGCGCCCCCGCCGCAGGGAAATAAAGTCCGGATAGCGGCGTGGGGGAGGGGCACAGCTGAACCCTCCAAGCACGCCGCGCCTTTTTAGCATGTTGGCTAGCATGTTGTCTGATGAGGTAGCTGGGGCGTTTGTTAGCATGTTTGTTAGCTCCTTGCGGTTTTTGTGTGTCTCTTAATCATACTTGCCAACCCTCACAGATTTTCCGGGAGACTCCCGAAATTCAGCGCCTCTCCCGAAAACCTCCCGGGACAAAATTTCTCCCGAAAATCTCCCGAAATTCAGGCGAAGCTGGAGGCCACGCCCCCTCCAACTCCATACGAACCTGACTCAGCAATGTTGTGACCCTCTTAAACAGGCCAATACTGCCATCTACTGTACATAGAATACATTTAAGTGCAGTCAAGGAACATGCATTAGGGAGTCTGTTCTGAAGCCCACAGTAAAGAGACGTAACTTCATCACCTTGCCTGGTTATTGACTCCAACCCAATATATTACACCGTCGACGAGCAAAATGAAGAAATACGCTTGCACGTTCCAGAACGATTGGAAACAAGAATGTCAGTTTATCCAGGAGAGTTAAAAGGAGAAGGGGTATGTTGCCTATAAATTTTGTAGAACAGACTTCTCCATTGAACACGGCGGCCGAACGGATATACTCAGTCATGAACGATCAGTCAGCGAAGCACAAAGAGTCCGCAGCGCAGCATCGTTCACAACCCAGTATTATGGCCCACCTCGTAAAATGGAGACCCGATGGTGTAACTTATGCTGAGACAAAGATGGCTATGCTGATAGCTGGAAGCAACATCCCGTTCTCATTTGCGGATGTCTACAACAAATCCGTGAAGGATAATCCCGGATTCGGAGATCGCTCGCCAATACGCAAATGGCAGAACAAAGGTTACTCAAATAGTGAAAGGTAAGTGTTGTTGATGTTTTTTTAGTAACCAGCAAGCACAGTACAGTTGGTAGGACAACTGTGTTTTTATTACTGTGTATTTAAAAGGTGCCGTCGGAAATTCAACTATTTCTTTTATTTATACCGTATTTCCTTGAATGGCTGCCGGGGCGCTAATTGATTTAAAACCTCTTCTCACTCTTGCGCTTACCAAAGGCATGCGGTAAAAGTAAGCATGCGCTAATTATTTTAAAATCTCTTCTCACTCCGTCACTTACCAAAGGCATGCAGTAAAAATTTGAGTGTGATGTAAGCTTGGACCTTAAATCCTACTGAATAGCTCTTAATCTTCTTCCCTTTATGTGATTTCAAATTACTGGTATTGAAATCAGCCTCCTCCATTTTGAAAATGATGACAAGGGAAGTGTCACTCGTGACGTCACGAGTTTGACCAGGCGGTAATACTAAGCATGCGCTAATTATTTTGCGAAGCGAGTTCGACCCGGCAGGCGCATACTATATGCCCTGCGGCAATTCAAGGAAATACGGTATACATAATAAAATAAATATATATAGCTAGAATTCACTGAAAGTCAAGTATTTCATGCATATATATTTCTATTTATATACTCGAGTTGGTGAATTATACTCCACCCCTCTTAACCACGCCCCCCCACCCCAACCACGCCTCCACCCCACCCCAGACCACGCCCCCCTACCGCCCACCCCCGCCTCCCGAAATCGGAGGTCTCAAGGTTGGCAAGTATGCTCTTAATGAGTTAGCTGTTTAATTTGTTAGCATGTTCGTTAGCTTGTTGCTGCGTGTATTTTCGTGTGTCTCTTTCTGAGTTAGCTTGTTAATTTGTTAGCATGTTTGGTTAGCCTGTTGCTGCGTGTATTTTCGTGTGTCTCATTATGAGTTAGCTTGCTAATTTGTTATCATGTTCGTTAGCTTGTTGCTGCGCGTATTTTTGTGTGTCTCTTTATGAGTTAACTTGTTAATTTGTTAGCATGTTTGGTTAGCTTGTTGCTGCGTGTATTTTCGTGTGTCTCTTTATGAGTTAGCTTGTTAATTTGTTAGCATGTTCATTAGCTTGTTGCTGCGTGTATTTTCTTGTGTCTCTTTATGAGTTAGCTTGTTAATTTGTTAGCATGTTCGTTAGCTTGTTGCTGCGTGTATTTTCGTGTGTCTCTTTATGAGTTAGCTTGTTAATTTGTTAGCATGTTCGTTAGCTTGTTGCTGCACGTATTTTTGTGTGTCTCTTTATGAATTAACTTGGTAATTTGTTAGCATGTTTGTTAGCTTGTTTCTGCGTGTATTTTCGTGTGTCTCTTTATGAGTTAGCTTGTTAATTTGTTAGCATGTTTAGTTAGCAAGTTGCTGCGTGTATTTTCGTGTGTCTCTTGATGAGTTAGCTGGTTAATTTGTTAGCTTGTTGTTCGACGTCATTTAACGTGTTAGCTGGTTCATTTGTTCACGTATTTATTAGCTTGTTTCATTTAGTGTGTCATCTGATAAGTTAGCAGGTTAATTTGTTAGCCTGTTTATTATCCTGTTTCTTAGTGTCATTTATTGTGTCCTTTAGTGAGGTAGCTTGTTAATCTGTTAGCGTGTTTGTTAGCTTTGTTGGTGCGCATCTTTTAGTGTGTCCCTTCATGAGTTAGCTGGTTATTTTGTTGGCATGTTTCTTAGCTTGTAGTTGAACGCCTTATAATATATCCACTGATGAGTTAGCTGGTTAATTTTTTAGCATGTTTGTTTGCTTGTTGTTGCGTGTATTTTATTACACGCAACAATCAATCAATCAATCAATCAATGTTTACAAGCTGTGTGTATTTTCGTGTCTTTTGATGAGTTAGCTGGTTAATTTGTTAAAATGTTATTTATCTTATTGCTGCTTGTCCTTTGATAAGTTAGCTGGTTAATTTGTTAGCATGTTTGTTAGCTTGTTGCTGCGCCTCTTTTAGTCTGTCCTCTGATATGTTAGCTAGTTAATTAGTCAGCGTGTTTGTTAGCTTGTTCCTGCACATAAAAATAAAAATAAAAAGCAACAATGGGAATAAAAATATAACAGTAAAATAAGAATATAAGAAGAGAAACTAGGCAGTAGTGAGCATGTTATTAAAAAGTATTGCACTGTTATTGTTTTGCATCCCCTTTCATCCTAGTACCCCCCGTCAAACTCCCCAGAAAGGAGTTGTACAGTCAAATGGCGTGTGGGACAAAGGAGTTTTTGAGTCTACTAGTCCTGCACTTGGGATGAAGCAGTCTAGCACTGAACAGGCTCCTCTGGCTACTCATAACACTATGCAGAGGGTGACTGGCATCATCCAGGATGCTCACTAGTTTGTCAACAGTCCTCTTCTCTGCCACTGTCACCAGTGAGTCCAGTTTCATTCCGATTGTAGAACCGGCCCGTCTGATCAGTTTCTCCAGTCCCCAGCACACTACCATGTAGAACGGAACACTAGCAACCAAAGACTGGTAACACATCCACAGAAGTTTTGTACAAATGTTGAAGGAGCGCAGCCTCCTGAGGAAGTACCACCTGCTCTGTCCTTTCTTGTACAGGTGGTCTGTGTTATCAGTCCGGTCCAGCTTATTGTCCACCCAAACCCCGAGGTACTTGAATGAGTCCACGGTCTGTCCAGATATGACGGAGAGATGTTATGAATGGCTTTGAAAGTGAGAAGAATTACAAACCCCATTTCCATATGAGTTGGGAAATTGTGTTGGATGTAAATATAAACAGAATACAATGATTTGCAAATCCTTTTCAATCCATATTCAATTGAATGCACTACGAAGACAACATATTTGATGTTCAAACTCATAAACTTTATTTTTTTTTGCAAATAATAATTAACTTCAAATTTCATGGCTGCAAAACGTCCCAAAGTAGTTGGGAAAGGGCATGTTCACCACTGTGTTACATCACCTTTTCTTTTAACAACACTCAATAAACGTTTGGGAACTGAGGAAACTAATTGTTGAAGCTTTGAAAGGGAATCCTTTCCCATTCTTGTTTTATGTAGAGCAGGGGTCGGGAACCTTTTTGGCTGAGAGAGCCATACAAGCTTCTCGAGCACTAATCAGAGGCAGTATTTAAGCTTGTCTTTTCCAGTCAGTCCACCTGGCGTCATTGTTCTTTTCATGCTCTGTCCATGCTAGTTTTTCATTCCAAAGTCCATGCTGCGCTTTTCAAACCACAGTAAGTGTTTTTTTGTTATATGTTCATAGTTTACGTTGAAGTGTTAGTTTTGTTTACTTAGCCAAGTTGTGCTTTCACTGTGAGCGCTTTTTGCTTGTACCTTTTTTAGTTAAAATTAAATCATGTTTATAACTGCACGCCATGTCCTGAGTAGCCCATCTGCTTTCCTGGGAGAACGACCCCGCAGCAAGCTGCTACCACCCCACTTTTTCAATTGTAACTATAACAATCTACAAGGTTAATATAGGTTGATTCTCTTTCTCCCTCTCCATTTTTCGGTAATGATTTTTTTTATCTGTAGTTATCATTAGGTATATGTATTGTTGCATTTGAACAACTGTAATGTTGATAATAGAGGGAAATTACTGGTATTGTTCATTGTCAATAGCGCTATTTCTATTGGTACCGTATTTCCTTGAATTGCCGCCGGGTATATAATATTTTTTTTTAAGACTGAATACAACTAAATGCTTGCATTTTTAAGTAAGACCAACATTTTTAGGGTTTAATAAGTCTCTTATTCTTTTTAATAACACTGTTATTCTGAAGCTAACCAACAATAAATAAAATACCTCTTACCATTAATGTGACTTCTTGAACAGGTGTGGTAGAAACTGGATGAATGGATTAAAATGCATGAAAATGTTTTATATTTTGAACGTTATTTTTGACACTGTTGATTACCAGCGGAATTATTCATTACTTATCGTGTTAAGCAATGTCAGCTAAGATTTATCTGAGAGCCAGGTGCAGTCATCAAAAGAGCCACATCTGGCTCTAGAGCCATAGGTTCCCTACCCCTGATGTAGAGCTTCAGTCGTTCAACAGTCCGGGGTCTCCGCTGTCGTATTTTACGCTTCATAATAGGCCACACATTTTCGATGGGAGACAGGTGTGGACTGCAGGCGGGCCGGGAAAGTACCCGCACTCTTTTTTTATGAAGCCACGCTGTTGTAACACATGCTAAATGTCGCTTGGTATTGTCTTACTGAAATAAGCAGGGGCGTCCATGAAAAAGACGGCGCTTGGATGGCAGCATATGTTGTTCCAAAACCTGTTTGTACCTTTCAGCATTATTGGTGCCTTCACAGATGTGTAAGTTACCCATGCCTTGGGCACTAATGCACCCCCATAAAATCACAGATGCTGGCTTTTGAACTTTGCGTCGATAACAGTCTGGATGGTTCGCTTCTCCTTTGGTCCGGATGACACGATGTCGAATATTTCCAAAAACAATTTCAAATGTGGACACTTCAGATCACAGAGCACTTTTCCACTTTGCATCAGTCCATCTTAGATGATCTCGGGCCCAGAGAAGCCGCAAGCGTTTCTGGATGTTGTTGATAAATGGCTTTCGCTTTGCATAGTAGAGCATTAACTTGCACTTACAGATGTAGCGACAAACTGTATTTAGTGACAGTGGTTTTCTGAAGTGTTCCTGAGCCCATGTGGTGACATCCTTTAGAGATTGATGTCGGATTTTGATACAGTGCCGTCTGAGTGATTGAAGGTCACGGTCATTCAATGTTGGTTTCCGCCCATGACGCTTACGTGGAGTGATTTCTCCAGATTCTCTGAACCTTTTGATGATATTATGGACCGTAGATGTTGAAATCCCAAACATTTCTTGCAATTGCACTTTGAGAAATGTTGTTCTTAAACTGTTTGACTATTTGCTCAAGCAGTTGTGAACAAAGGGGTGTACCTCGCCCCATCCTTTCTTGTGAAAGACTGAGCATTTTTTGGGAAGCTGTTTTTATACCCAATCATGGCACCCACCTGTTCCCAATTATCCTGCGCACCTGTAGGATGTTCCAAATAAGTGTTTGATTGAGCATTCCTCAACTTTATCAGTATTTATTGCCACCTTTCCCAACTTCTTTGTCACAAGTTGCTGGCATCAAATTCTAAAGTTAATGATTATTTGCAACAAAAAAAACAACCTTTATCAACTTGAACATCAAATATGTTGTCTTTGTAGTGCATTCAACTGAATATGGGTTGAAAATTATTTGCAAATCATTGTATTCCGTTAATATTTACATCTAACACAATTTCCCAACTCATATGGAAACAGGATTTGTGTTTTAAAGTGGATACGGTGTTTGATGGGTAGCCAGTAGAGTTGCTGCAGAACTGGAGTGATGTGCTGGATTGAAGGGGCTGCAGAGTTCTGGAGAAGCTGAAGTTTGTGAAGTGACTTGTGAGGGAGACTATTTGTTGCTAAACAGTTCCCCTGATTAGTTTGCAGTTGTGTTTGTTTGCCAGTTAGTGGGCTTGTTAAAGGGGAACATTAACACAATTTCAGAAGGGTTAAAACCAATAAAAAATCAGTTCCCAGTGGCTTATTTTATTTTTTGAATTTTTTTTCCAAATTTTACCCATTATGGAATATCCCGAAAAAAGGCTTTAAAGTGCCTGATTTTCGCTATCTGTAAATCCACCGTCCATTTTCCTGTCACGTCACATAGTGACGCCAATACAAACAAACATGGGGGATAGAACAGCAAGATATAGCGACATTAGCTCGGATTCAGACTCGGATTTCAGCAGCTTAAGCGATTCAACAGATTACGCATGTATTGAAACGGATGGTTGGAGTGTGGAGGCTGATAGCGAAAACGAAGTTGAAGAAGAAACTGAAGCTATTGAGCCATATCACGACAAAGAAAGGCAACGCGGACGAATTCGGCGATCGCCTTCTAACCAACGATTGCATCTTTTGACCACTGGAGCAACTTCAATCCGTCGATTGGTAAGTGTTTGTTTGGCATTAAATGTGGGTGGAGGGAAAGGTTGGATGAAAATATAGCTACAAATGAACATACAGCTAGCCTAAATAGCATGTTAGCATCAATTAGCTGGCAGTCATGCCGTGACCAAATATGTCTAATTAGCACATAAGTCAATAACATCAACAAAACTCACCTTTGTGATTTTGTTGACTTTATCATTGGAAATGTTGGAAATCGTTGGCACCTCCTGGTACCCCAGCACCTCCAAAACCCTCAAATCTAGACTCCAAACATCCCAGAATAAGCTAGTCCGGTTACTTTTTGACCTCCACCCCAGATCACACCTCAATCCAACACACTTCTCCAAAGTGGGCTGGCTCAGGGTGGAGGACAGAGTAAAACAACTTGCACTGAGCCTAGTCTATAAAATCCGCTACACCTCCTTGATACCGAAGTACATGTCAAACTACTTCCTTAACGTAAATGACCGCCATAACCACAACACCAGGAGGAGCTCCACAAACCACGTTAAACCCAGATTCCGATCTAACAAAGGTCTTAACTCATTCTCTTTCTATGCCACATCAATGTGGAATGCACTCCCAACAGGTATAAAAGTAAGTGCATCTCTATATTCCTTCAAACCGCTCTAAAACAACACCTCCAGGCAACTTCAACACTTTACTAATACCCTCCTCCATTCACATCCCATCTCCCCGGATTATAAACAACTCAAATGTACTTCTAATGTATATACTTGTTCTTATGCTATGTGAACTCACTATGTTCTCTGCTGGCTGTACATATCCTACTAAATAAGACCTACACTGTTTCAATGTCCACATTTCTCTGTTGATGCAATTGTTGATGACTGAAGTACTGATATCAACCAAAGCTCCTCATCCCACCCCCCGGATTGTAAATAATGTAAATAATTAAATGTACATACTATGATGATTAACCTGTGTGATGACTGTATTATGCTGATAGTATATATTTGTACCATGAATTGATTAACGTGGACCCCGACTTAAACAAGTTGAAAAACTTATTCGGGTGTTACCATTTAGTGGTCAATTGTACGGAATATGTACTGAACTGTGCAATCTACTAATAAAAGTATCAATAAATCAATCAATGCATCTGCTTTGAGTGTCGCAGGATATCCACACATCTCTGTCGTAGCATCTGTATCGTCGGTAAAATGTGCAGAACAAACAAGGGACTTTCGCATCTTTTGACCACTGGTGCAACTTGAATCCGTCGATTGGTATGTGTTTGTTTCGCATTAAATGTGGGTGGAGGGAAAGGCTGGATGCAAATATAGCTACAAACGTACATACAGCTAGCCTAAATAGCATGTTAGCATCGATTAGCTGGCAGTCATGCCGTGACCAAATATGTCTGATTAGCACATAAGTCAATAACATCAACAAAACTCACCTTTGTGATTTCGTTGACTTTATTGTTGGAAATGCATCTGCTTTGAGTGTCGCAGGATATCCACACATCCCTGTCGTAGCATCGCTATCATCGGTAAAATGTGCAGAACAAATGAGGGAATTTTCGCATCTTTTGACACTGGTGCAACTTGAATCTGTCGATTGGTATGTGTTTGTTTGACATTAAATGTGGGTGGAGGGAATTCAATTGCCAAATTCACCCTTTTAGAGTTCGGAAATCGTTTAAAAAAACATATGGTCTTTTTTTCTGCAACATCAAGGTATATATTGACGCTTACATAGCTCTGGTGATAATGTTCCCCTTTAAATGAGGAGACCACTCATCAACAGTTGTCTAATTGACCTTTTGACCCGGAAGCAGCTGTGCTTTAAGGGGGTAAGCGCCGACAAAACTTCACTCGGCATCCAAGATGGCATCACCTGTGAATAAAACATGGGACATTCTGTCCGTCACCTTCTTCATGTTAACCACTTTGCTCTGGTGTCTCTTTAATAACCAAGATGGCCGGCAGCATCTGGCTCGCGGCACGCTTCACGGAGGACGCCGCCCGCATCGCATTTTAATAGAACATGTGGCGCCAAACGTACGTCGCCCCGAATTCTTCCCGGCTGTTAACTTTTCTCCCACCCTGGCAGGTCACTTCCTGTCCGTCTTTCTCTCGGTTCTCCCGTTAAAGAAGCGTTTCAGAACACGCTGCCTGCTGACGGGCTCAAATGTCTTCAGGTGCTGCGCTCCGACGGGAGTTTCCCGCCTCTTCTATGTTTACGCGAGGAGTCTTGTTGCCGTGGGAGACCACAAAGAGCGGCGAGCAGAAAACAACATCAAATATTCAACGCCGACCAAAGCCAGGAGGATGAGGAGGGTGTAGATGAGGAAGAAGGTGAAGCGCTGCCCCGTGGCGACTGTATCCACTTCCTGTTCCTGCCGTCCAAACTTGCCATCAGCCAGTCAATCACCTTGACATGAATCATTGAACGCCACGAGCACTGGTGAGAGCTTCCCATGTCAAAAGTCAAATCAAGTGATCAGTGTTTGATAATGTTAAAATACTAGCATAAAACATTTGCATGCTAATGTCAGCTTGTTATCGTGGGAACAGTTAGCATACTTGCAAGATGAAGACAGGTCTCAAAAATACATTAATTTAAGTTTCAAATGATCAAAATTTACCAAAATTCTAGCATTAAAATTTTAGCATGCCAATGTTAGCATAATAACATAGGAAAAGTTAGCAAACTTCCGAGATAGTGCCAGGTATTCATTTTGATAATTTTTAGGTTAAAAAAAAAAAAAGCTAATACACTAGCATAAAAAATTAGCATGCTAACATTAGTTTGTTATCGTGGGAACAGTTAGCAAACTTGCAAGATGGCGACAGGTCTCAAAATCCTTTGATTTTTTTGTTCAAATGATCAAAACATTCCAAAATCCATCCATCCATCCATTTCCTACCGCTTATTCCCTTTTTGGGGTTGCGGGGGGGCGCTGGCGCCTATCTCAGCTACAATCGGGCGGAAGGCGGGGTACACCCTGGACAAGTCGCCACCTTATCGCAGGGCACATTCCAAAATACCAGCATTAAAATGTTAGAATGCCAATGTTAGCATGATAACATAGGAAAAGTGAGCAAACTTCCGAGATGGTGCCAGGTATCCATATTGATCATTTTTAGTTTCAAATAAAAAAAACTGTTGATATACTAGCACAAAACACTAGCATGCTAACATTAGTTTGTTTTCGCGGGAACAGTTAGCATACTTGGAAGATGGAGACAGGTCTCAAAATCTATCAATTTAAGGTTAAAATTATCAAAACCTTCCAAAATACCAGCATTTAAATGTTAGCATGCCAATGTTAGCATGATAAGATAGGAAAAGTTAGCAAACTTCCGAGATGGTGCCTGGTATCCATGTTGATCATTTTTAGTTCCAGACAAAAAACAATAGCGATACTAGCATAAAACATTAGCATGCTAACATTAGTTTGTTATCGTGGGAACAGTTAGCATACTTGCAAGATGGAGACGGATCTCAAAATCCATTCATTTTAGGTTCAAATGATCAAAACTTTCCAAAAAAACAGCATTAAAATGTTAGCATGCCAATGTTAGCATGCTAACAAAGGAAAAGGTAGCAAACTTCCAAGATGGTGCCAGGTATCCATATCGATCATTTTTAGTTTCAAACAAAAATAATTAGCTAATATATTAGCATAAAACATTAGCATGCTAACATTAGTTTGTTATCGTGGGAACAGTTAGCAAACTTGCAAGATGGAGACAGGTCTCAAAATCTATTAATTTTAAGCTCAAATGATCAAAACCTTCCAAAATACAAGCATTTTAATGTTAGCATGCCAATGTTAGTATGATAACATAGGAAAGGTTAGCAAACTTCTGAGATGGTGCCAGGTATCCATGTTGATCATTTTTAGTTCCAGACAAAAAAAAATAAGGATACTAGCATAAAACATTAGCATGCTAACATTAGTTTGTTATCGTGGGAACAGTTAGCATACTTGCAAGATGGAGACAGGTCTCAAAATCCATTAATTTTAGGTTCAAATGATCAAAATTTACCAAAATACCAGCATTCAAATGTTAGCATGCCAAAGTTAGCACGATAACATAGGAAAAGTTAGCAAACTTCTGAGATGGTGCCAGGTATCCATGTTGATCATTTTTAGTTCCAGACAAAAAAAAAATAAGGATACTAGCATAAAACATTAGCATGCTAACATTAGTTTGTTATCGTGGGAACAGTTAGCATACTTGCAAGATGGAAACAGGTCTCAAAATCCATTAATTTTAGGTTCAAATGATCAAAATTTACCAAAATACCAGCATTCAAATGTTAGCATGCCAAAGTTAGCACGATAACATAGGAAAAGTTAGCAAACTTCCGAGATGGTGCCAGGTATCCATATTTATAATTTTTAGTTTCAAACAAAAAAAAAAAGCTAAAATACTAGCATACTAGTATGCTAACATTAGTTTGTTATCATGGGAACAGTTAGCATACTTGCAAGATGGAGACAGGTCTCAAAATCCATTAATTTTAGGTTAAAATTAAAAACCTTCAAAAATGTCAGCATTAAAATGTAAGCATCCCAATGTTAGCATGATAACATAGGAAAAGTTAGCAAACTTCCGAGATGGTGCCAAGTATCCATATCGATAATTTTTAGTTTCAAACAAAAATAATTAGCTCTTATATTAGCATAAAACATTAGCATGCTAACATTAATTTGTTATCGTGAGAACAGTTAGCATACTTGCAAGATGGAGACAGGTCTCAAAATCCATTAATTTAAGTTTCAAATGATCAAAATTTACCAAAATTACCAGCATTAAAAATGTTAGCATGCCAAGGTTAGCATGATAACATAGGAAAAGTTAGCAAACTTGCAAGATGGTGCCAGGTATCATGTTGATCATTTTTAGTTTCAGACAAAAAAAATAGCTATACTAGCATAAAACATTAGCATGCTTACATTAGTTTGTTATTGTGGGAACAGATATCCAAAAGGCTAGCATTAAAATGTTAGCATGCCAATGTTAACATAATAACATATGAAAAGTGCGTGTACTTCTAGGATGGCGCCAAGCATCAAAATCAATCATTTGTAGGGTCAAAGAAATAAAATGAGCTGAAATACTAGCATCAAACGCAAACATGCTAATGTTAGCATAATAACAAAGGAAAAGTTAGCTTACTTTCTTTAAGGCGCCAAGCATCAAAATCCACAATCTTCAGATTCAAACAAATAAAAATAGCAAAAAGTTAGAATGCTAATATTAACATGATAACACAAGAAAAGTTAGCGTACTTCTAGATGGCACCAAGCATTGAAATCAATCATTTTTAGGTTCAAAATTATAAAATGAGCTGAAATACTAGCATCAAACGTGAACATGCTAATGTTAGCATGCTAACAAAGGAAACGTAAGCATAATTTAAGAGGGCACCAAGTATCAAAAGCCACAATTTCCAGGTTTAAAATAATATTAGTAAAAAGTTAGCATGCTAATATTAGCATGTAAGCATGATAACATTAGAAAAGTTAGCGTACTTCTAAGATAGTGCCAAGCATGAAAATGAATCATTTTTAGTTTCAAAGGAACAAAATGAGCTGAAATACTAGCATAAAACGTGAACATGCTAATGTTAGCATGCTAACATAGGAAAAGTAAGCATAATTTAAGAGGGCACCAAGTATCAAAAGCCGCAATCTTCAGGTTCAAACAACTAAAACTAGCAAAAAGTTTGCATGCTAATGTTAGCATGTAAGCACGATAACATAAGAAAAGTTAGCGTATTTCTAAGATGGCGCCAAGCATGAAAGCCAAACATTTTTAGGTGAGCAAAATGAGCTGAAATACTAGCATAAAACGGGAACATGCTAATGTTAGCATGCTAACATAGAAAAAGTAAGCATAATTTAAGAGGGCACTGTCACGCCAAATTTCTTCCCCCCTACAAAAATCTAAAAATACAGACGTTATGTTAACGCTATATAATAAAAAAAATTAAAAATATTTAAAAAACAATTGACAAACACAAATTATAGGATGACGTAAGAGGAAACATGAGGAAACGGGACCCTTTAAGTAAATGCGTAATCCCATAGCTTGTGTTTTTAAATTTTTTATTTATTTATTTTATAAACTTTTAATAATATAGCGTTAACAAAACTTCTCTAGTTTTATAATATAGCGTTATATTTTTTATAATAAAGCGTTATATTTTTATAATATAGCGTTAACAAAACGTCTGTATTAATCATGACCCCCCGAAGTAAATGGGGGGGGGGGGGTGGGGGGGGTTGTGGGGGGGGGAGAAATTTGGCGTGACAGCACCAAGTATCAAAAGCCACAATTTTCAGGTTCAAACAAATAAAACTAGCAAAAAGTTAGCATGCTAATATTAGCATGTAAGCATGATAACATTAGAAAAGTTAGCGTACTTCTAAGATGGCGTCAAGCATAAAAATGTATCATTTTTAGGTTCAAAGGAACAAAATGAGCTGAAATAGTAGTATAAAATGTGAACATGCTAATGTTAGCATGCTAACATAGGAATAGTAAGCATAATTTAAGAGGGCACTAAGTATCTAAAGCCACGATTTTCAGGTTCAAACAAATTTAACTAGCAAAAAGTTAGCATCCTAATATTAGCATGTAAGCATGCTAACATAAGAAAAGTTAGCGTACTTCTAAGATAGCGCCAAGCATGAAAATTAATAATTTTTAGGTCCAAAGGAACAAAATGAGCTGAAATACTAGCATAAAACGTGAACATGCTAATGTTAGCATGCTAACATAGGAAACGTAAGCATAATTTAAGAGGGCACTAAGTATCAGAAGCCACAATTTCCAGGTTTAAACAAATAAAACTTGCAAAAAAGTTAGCATGCTAATATTAGCACTTAAGCATGATAACATAAGAAAAGTTAGCGTTCTTCTAAGATGGCGTTGTCACGCCAAATTTCTTACCCCCTACAAAAACTTCACCCCCCATTTACTTCCGGGGTCATGTTTCCTCTCACGTCAGGAATATCCTCAAGTTAATTTGTCCGATTAATACAGACGTTTTGTTAACGCTATATTATAAAAATATAACGCTATATTATAAAAATATAACGCTACATTGTAAAAATACAGATATTTTGTTAACGCTATATTATAAAAATACAGATATTTTATTAACGCTATATTATAAAAATATAACACTATATTATAAAAATACAGACGTTTTGTTAACGCTATATTATAAAATTATAACGCCATATTATAAAAATAAAGATATTTTGTTAACGCTATATTATAAAAATATAACACTATATTATAAAAATACAGACGTTTTGTTAACGCTATATTATAAAAATATAACGCTATATTATAAAAATATAACGCTACATTATAAAAATACAGATATTTTGTTAACGCTATATTATAAAAATATAACGCTATATTATAAAAATATAACGCTATATTATAAAAATACAGATATTTTGTTAACGCTATATTATAAAAATATAACGCTATATTATAAAAATACAGATATTTTGTTAACGCTATATTATAAAAATATAACGCTATATTATAAAAATACAGATATTTTGTTAACGCTATATTATAAAAATATGACGCTATATTATAAAAATACAGATATTTTGTTAACGCTATATTATAAAAATATGACGCTATATTATAAAATACAGATATTTTGTTAACGCTATAGTATTAAAATATAACGCTATATTATAAAAATACAGATATTTTGTTAACGCTATAGAATAAAAATATAACGCTATATTATAAAAATATAACGCTATATTATAAAAATATAACGCTATATTATAAAAATATAAAGCTATATTATAAAAATACTGATATTTTGTTAACGCTATATTATAAAAATATAATGCTATATTATAAAAATATAATGCTATATTATAAAAATACAGACGTTTCGTAAACGCTATATTATAGCTTCCAGGGTCACGTTTCCTCTTACGTCATCCCATAGCTTATGTTTGTAAATTGTTTTTTAAAAAAATTTTTAAATTTTTTATAATATAGTTTAACAAAACGTCTGTATTTTTATGATGTAGCGTTATATTTTTATAATATAGCGTTAACAAAATATCTGTATTTTTATAATATAGCGTCATATTTTTATAATATAGCGTTAACAAAATATCTGTATTTTTATAATATAGCGTTATATTTTTATAATATAGCGTTAACAAATTTGGACAAATTAACTTGAGGATATTCCTGATGTAAGAGGAAACATGACCCCGGAAGTAGATGGGGGAAGAAGGTTTTTGTAGGGGGCAAGAAATTTGGCGGGACAGCGCCAAGCATGAAAGCCAAACATTTTTAGGTGAAGAAAATGAGCTGAAATACTAGCATAAAACATGACCATGCTAATGTTAGCATGCTAACATAGGAAAAGTGAGCATAATTTAAAGGCCTACTGAAACCCACTACTACCCACCACGCAGTCTGATAGTTTATATATCAATGATGAAATATTAACAACGCAACACATGCCAATAAGGCCTTTTTAGTTTACTAAATTGCAATTTTAAATTTCCCACGGAGTTTATTCTTGAAAACGTCGTGTAATGATGACGTGTACGTGTGATGTCACGGACCGTTGGGAAATATGAGCGCTGCACACACACACAGCTAAAAGTCGTCTGCTTTAACAGCATAATTACACAGTATTTTGGACATCTGTGTTGCTGAATATTTTGCAATTTGTTCAATTAATAATGGAGAAGTCAAAGTAGAAAGATGGAGTTGGGAAGCTTTAGCCTTTAGCCACACAAACACACAGTGATTCTTTGTTTAAAATTCCTGGAGGTGAAACTTTACTATGGATCACAGCGAACATGGATCCCGACCGGATGTCAATCAGCAGGTTTCGGTGAGAAAATTGTGGTAAAAAGTCGCCTCTTACCGGAAATCAGCTGCCGTCGACTTCCCTGAGACATTGGCCTCAAGACACCCGTGGACACACCCCTTCGACTATCAGGTACTGTTAAACTCACTAAAACACTAGCAACACAATAGAAGGATAAGGGATTTCCCAGAATTATCCTAGTAAATATATTTAAAGACATCTGAATCCGTCCCAATCCAATTGCGTTTTATTTTATTTTTTCTAGTCCGTCGCTATCAATATCCTCAAACACGAATCTTTCATCCTCGCTCAAATTAATGGGGAAATTGTCGTTTTCTCGTTCCGAATAGCACTTTTTGTTGGAAGCTCCCATTAAAACCAATGTGAGGCTTATGAGGAGCCATCAATGGGTGACGTCATCGTCTGCGACTTCCGGTAAAGGCAAGGCTTTTCTGTTAGCGACCAAAAGTTGTGAACTTTATCGTGGATGTTCTCTACTAAATCCTTTCAGCAAAAATATGGCAATATCACGAAATGATCAAGTATGACACATAGAATGGACCTGCTATCCCCGTTTAAATAAGAACATCTCATTTCAGTAGGCCTTTAAGAGGGCACCAAGTATCAAAAGCCACAATTTTCTGGTTCAAACAAATAAAACTAGCAAAAAGTTAGCATGCTAACATTAGCACGTAAGCATGATAACATAAGACAAGTTAGCATAGCATAGTATGAAAATCCCACTGTGTTCTTAGTTCAGAGAAGGTCAAGGTAGAACAGTGTTTGTGACTCCACCTCTTCAAAAGTTACACCCCCACAAGAGACGGTGGCTGCTGATTGGCTGCGTGATTTTGGCCGCGGTGCAGCAGTGCATTGTGGGAATTGACAAAAACAAGTGCCGCCGTCGTCTCCTTGACCCGGTGACGGCGGACATCTCCGCCCCTTGCCTGCCTCCCTCTGCGGGCCGGGGTCCTTGGGCCCTTGACTGACTGATTAACGGACTGGACCGCAGTCCGCTGGTGAGATTACAGACGTCGTGGGACGCCGCGGCAGAGGCGACCATCAAGCGTGTGTGTCGTCCCCCCCAACCCCCCACACACACACACACAAAGCGCCCAGGAAGCTGAGACGTTGGGGAAATTAACATTAGCATGGTGGGCGGGGGGGAGGGGGGGCTAGGGGGGTTGCGTCTTGCCAAACCATCTGAGATCTTCCTCGTCCTCTCCTTCTCCTTCCCCGTTTTTTTTTTGTTTGTGCCTCGTCGGCGAATCCCAGGCCGCGGTTTCCTCGGCTCGCCATCAAATCCCGGCCGTACTCGCCGGATCCTCGGCGTCTCGTTACGGCGGCAAAGGCGTCGAGATCAAAGAAGACGCTACCCGTCGTCAATCACGGCCGCCAACAAAGCTGCCAGCGCCCCCGCGTAAACGCCGCATAAATCCTCCGCCCCGACACCGTGTTCGCCATCACGGCGGGCCTGAGCGGGAATAAATTGACTGTTTAGTGCGAGGGGGGCGGAGCCAGGGATGGTGACTTGTGAACTCGTTGTGACCCTTGATCCCCCACCAGGAACTCACCTGTCTCCGCATACCTGAGGGGCGCTTCCTTTTGCAGGGGGGGGGCCGAGGAAAAGTTCTCCAACAACCCCGCCCCCCCATCCAAGTTGCTCTGATCCCTGAGCTGCGCACCATCCAAACCCCCACTGCACTCAGCATCTGCTCAGAGGATGAATAAATGAAGCGCTCCCCTGACTGACAGAGGCCCATCTTAATTGTGGCTGAAAGCTGGCTTTTCTCCCCGCTAATTAGCAGATTGTGGCGTTAAATGATTCAAAAAGTCTGGGCCGCCACGCCGCTGCCGATCATCACTTATTCACGCGGCAAGCGCCGCTTTGTGCCAACATGGCCGCCCGAGGTAAATTAATTTAGTCCAATTAGCAGCCGCTGTCAGGCCGCATCAGCATCCTCCGTCTCCACCGCGCGTCTCGCAAAAGTCGTCTTTTTTTGCTTTGTTTTCCGCCTGCCACACCGGCAACCTGTGACCGCAGGATGGACGCCATCTAGAGGCCGTGGTCGTACTACAAACCCTAAAACCAGTGAAGTTGGCACATTGGGTAAATGGCACATTGGGTAAATGGTAAATAAAAACAGAATACAATGATTTGCAAATCCTTTTAAACCAACCGTATTTCCTTGAATTGCCGCCCGGGCGCTAATTAATTTAAAACGTCTTCTCACTACAGCGCTTACCAAAGGCATGCAGTAAAAATTTGAGTGTGATGTAAGCTTGGTCCTTAAATCCTACTAAATAGCTCTTTGTAAAGGATATCACCGCATGGGCTCAGGAACACTTCATAAAACCACTGTCAGTAACTGTAGTTGGTCGCTACATCTGTAGGTGCATGTTAAAACTCTACTATGCAAAGCCAAAGCCATTTATCAACAACACCCAGAAACGCAGCCGGCTTCGCTGGGCCCCGACCTCATCTAAGATGGACTGATGCAAAGCGGAAACGTGTTTTGTGGTCTGAAGAGTCCACATGTCAAATTGTTGTGGGAACTTTGTGTCCGCCGGAACAAAGAGGAAAATAAAAACCATCCGAATTGTTATAGTCGCAAAGTTGAAAAGCCAGTCTCTGTAATGGTATGGGGGTGTATTAGTGCCCAAGGCATGGGTAACTTACACATCTGTGAAGGTACCATTAATGCTGAAAGGTACATACAGGTTTTGGAGCAAGATATGTTGCCACCCAAGCAACGTTATCATGGACGTCCCTGCTTATTTCAGCAAAACAATGCCAAGCCATGTGTTACAACAGCGTGGCTTCGTAGTAAAAGAGTGTGGGTACTTTCCTGGCCCGTCTGCAGCCCAGACATGTCTCCCATCGAAAATGTGTGGCGCATTATGAAGCGTGAAATACGACAACAAGACCCCGGACTGTTGAACAACTTAAGCTGTACATCAAGCAAGAATGGTAAAGAATTCCAGTTTCAAAGCTTCAACAATTAGTTTCCTCAGTTCCCAAACGTTTATTGAGTGTTGTTAAAAGAAAAGGTGATGTAACACAGTGGTGAACATGCCCTTTCCCAACTACTTCGGCACGTGTCGCAGCCATGAAATTCAAAGTTAATTATTATTTGCAAAAAAAAAATACGGTTTTTGAGTTTGAACATCAAATATCTTGTCTTTGTAGTGCATTCAACTGAATATGGGTTGAAAGGGAGTTGCAAATCATTGTATTACGTTTATATTTACATCTAACACAATTTCCCAACTCATATGGAAACGGGGTTTGCATATATATATATATATATATATATATATATATATATATATATATATATATATATATATATATATATATATATATATATATATGTATATATATATATATATATATATATAAATTTATCTACAGTATAGGCGTAATATGATCAAGCTTTCTTGTTTCTGTCAAAAGTCTAGCAGCCGCATTTACCACCAACTGTAATATTTTGATGCTAGACATAGGGAGACCTGAAAATAATGTTCCCTGTAATCGAGACAAGACGTATCGAATGCATGAACAATGATCTCAGCGTCTTACTTTATTATTATGTCATTCACACTTGATGTCATTTTCTAACCGTGTCCAATTGCTTGTATTACAGCCAGTAATAGAAAATATTGGAATGGTATGATATCATTATCATCATTTTGCAATGAAAGCCGAGGAAATTTATCACAACAACTAAAGTTTATTAATTTATACAGGACAGGATATAAAAATACCTTGGGTTTTTATAAATGTTTTGTGTCATTTATTTTTGGTCTAATGCATGGGTCTCAAACTCAATTTACCTAGGGGCCAATGGATGCAGAGTCTGGGTGAGGCTGGGCCGAAAGAGAATATTTTTTTTTAAAAGTTGCATTCTCAGCATGTCTAGTTGTATATTGACGTTTCAAATTGTATCCCGCTCTCTGTGCAAATAAGACACGTCGGGGTGCCCCTGTGCTCAACAAAAAAACATTGCATCCCCTACTTTTCCTGGAATTGTGCCCATCGCTAACACTTCTCTTCACTGTAGCTTTGAAAAAGACATGTTTGGGGTTGTGGGATATATTTGTATTTAGCCGATGCTCGGAGAATAATGTTATTTCCGCAATGTGTGTCGTTACGCTTTTCCTCCCTACAGCAACACGGTGGTCGGCGGATAACAGCCGGGAAAGTACCGGGATAGCGAGCACAAAAAAGTGATGGCTCCCGGAGTGTTATCTGGCGTAATATAGAAATATATGTAGTGTTCATCGTGTGAGGCAATGCAAATCTAACAATAAAAAAAAACAAATAACGGTTTGAATTGGTCCAGGTTATCGGGGACTGTTATTACTGACGGACAGGTGTCGCGGTGTGACTGCAGCCAGGCACTTAAGAAAACCCTCGTCTCCATGGCAACGTTTCTTTCGCTTTCACTCATTTGCCGCTTTTCCACTAACGCAGGGGTAGGCATCCCCGAACGTTGAAAGAGCCACTTTGGACCCAAATAACACAAAGCTGTCAAGCGCCATTCATATAAAACTTGCGGGCCGCACTAACGTTAAACTTTCATATTAATGTGGGGGCCGCAAAATAACATCTAGTCGGAGACCCTTGGTCTAATGTCCTTTAAATTGCCTTGCCCAAGTCCACGTCCTCCTTGATTGTTCTGCACAGCAAAAGAAAAAACAGAAACGTTCAACATAAGATCACAATAATTTATTGGAGTAAACATCTTTGATGTCTTTAATGTTCTTTGTGGTCTTTGATGTTTCCCTGTTACACAAATGTAAGAGGGATGTGTACTATGGCTATGAGTTGTTTTTTTCCCTTGGCCTCAGTCTGGACCCCCTCTCCAGGGCCCAGGCTTAGAACGATGTTTTTATTTTATTTTATTCTTCTATTTTTTTCTCCCATTCCCCCCACTTGTTTACCTGTATCTCACCTTTTTTGTAAGGGGCGCTGGAAGCCGACAGACCCGTCAGCCATCCAGTTCTGTCTCCCTGTAATGTTTGTCTCATCTTGAATGGGATTGTGCTGAAAATTGTAATTTTCCTGAAGGAACTCTCCTGACGGAATAAATAAAGTAATATCTAATCTAATCTAATCTAATCGTCAATGAACATGCAAATGTACACAAAAAAAGGCAATAACTAATATTGGTACATTGCTGCACACATTTACGATAATTCACTATTAATAGGACATAAATAAGTCAACCTCTTTGATAAGTTGTAGGGCTTTACTTCCAACGTTGAAAAAAGCTCCAGGCACCAAGCTGTCTGCAATGGCCGGATATATGGCTCTCCCTTTGGGTAAAGAGACAGGCAAAGACCATGGAGGTCACTCAACATTACGATGTTCGAGATCTCGCATTTGAACACAAATGAGACACATGTATGCCTTGTGACCACAATGTAGACGCCATGTTGGTACTAGCTGGACACCATGTTGGCGTTATGTGGACGCAATGTTGGTACTTGGTGGAGGCCATGTTGGTACTAATTGGACACCATGTTGGTACTAGGTGGAGGCCATGTTGGTACTTGGTAAAATGCCATCCATCCATTCATCCATCCATCTTCTTCCACTTATCTGAGGTCGGGTCATTGGGGCAGCAGCCTAAGCAGGGAAGCCCAGACTTCCCTCTCCCCAACCACTTCGTCTAGGTCTTCCCAGAGGATCCCGAGGCGTTCCCAGGCTAGCCGAGAGACATAGTCTTCCCAACGCGTCCTGGGTCTTGCCTGTGGCCTCTTACCGGTTGGAGGTGCCCCAAACAGCCTGACCAGATGCCCGAACCACCTCATCTGGCTCCTGTCGATGTGGAGGAGCAGCGGCTTTACTTTGAGTGACTCCCGGACGGCAGAGCTTCTCACCCTATCTCTAAGGGAGCGCCCCGCCACCCGGCGGAGGAAACTCATTTTGGCCGCTTGTACCCGTGATCTTATCCTTTCGGTCTGCCCTAAAACTCATGACCATAGTTGCGGATGGGAACGTAGATCGACTGGTAAATTGAGAGCTTTTCCTTCTGGCTCAGCTCCTTCTTCACCACAACGGATCGGTATGACGTCCGCATTACTGAAGACGCCGCACCGATCCGACTGTCGATCTCACGATCCACTCTTCCCCCACTCATGAACAAGACACCTAGGTACTTGAACTCCTCCACTTGGGGCCGGGTCTCCTCCCCAACCTGGACATGGCACTCCACCCTTTTCCGGGCGAGAACCATGGATTCGGACTTGGAGGTGCTGATTCTCATTCCGGTCGCTTCACACTCGGCTGCGAACCGATCCAGTGAGAGCTGAAGATCCCGGCCAGATGAAGCCATCAGGACCACATCATCTGCAAAAAGCAGAGACCTAATCCCGTGGCCAATCTCAACGCCTTGACCGCGCCTAGTAATTCTGTCCATAAAAGTTATGAACAGAATCGGTGACAAAGGACAGCCTTGGCGGAGTCCAACCCTCACTGGAAACGTGTCTGACTTACTGCCGGCAATGCGGACCAAGCTCTGACACTGATCATACAGGGAGCGATTCGCCACTATCAGGCAGTCCGATACCCCATACTCTGAGCACTCCCCACAGGACTTCCCGAATCCTTTCTCCAAGTCCACAAAGCACATGTTGACTGGTTGGGCAAACTCTCATGCACCCTCAAGAACCCTGCCGAGAGTATAGAGCTGGTCCACAGTTCCACGACCAGGACGAAAACCACACTGTTCCTCCTGAATCCGAGGGTCGACTATCCGGCGTGGCCTCCTCTCCAGTACACCTGAATAAACCTTACCGGGGAGGCTGAGGTGGAAATGGTAAATGGGTTATACTTGTATAGCACTTTTCTACCTTCCAGGTACTGAAAGCGCTTTGACACTATTTCCACATTCACCCATTCACACACACACATTCACACACTGATGGCAGGAGCTGCCATGCAAGGCGCTAACCAGCACCCATCAGGAACAAGGTTGAAGTGTCTTGCTCAAGGACACAACGGACGTGAAAAGGTTGGTAGAAGGTCGGGATCGAATAAGGAACCCTCAGGTTGCTGGCACGGCCACTCTGCCAATGCGCCACGCCGTCCATGGAGGCCATGTTGGTACTAGGTGGAGGCCAGGTTGGTGCTATTTGGATGCCATATTGGTGCTATAGCATCTGGACGCCATGTTGGCGCTATTTGGATGCCATGTTGGCGCTATTTGGATGCCATATTGGTGCTATGTGGATGCCATGTTGGCGCTATTTGGATGCCATGTTGGCGCTATTTGGATGCCATGTTGGCGCTATTTGGATGCCATGTTGGCGCTATTTGGATGCCATGTTGGTGCTATATGGATGCCATATTGGTGCTATGTGGATGCCATGTTGGCGCTATTTGGAGGCCATGTTAGCGCTATATCGACGCCATGTTGGTGCTATGTGGACACCATGTTGGCGCTATTTGAATGCCATTTTGGTGCTACACTATGTGGACACAATGTTGGTGCTACAGTATGTGGACACCATGTTGGTGCTGTGTGGACGCCATGTTGGCGCTATGTGGACACCATGTTGGTGCTACAGTATGTGGACACCATGTTGGTATTATGTGGACACCATGTTGGTGCTACAGTATGTGGACACCATGTTGGTCCTGTGTGGACGCCATGTTGGCGCTATGTGGACACCATGTTGGTGCTACAGTATGTGGACATCATGTTGGTGCTATGTGGACACCTTGTTGGTGCTATTTGGACACCATATTGGCGCTATGTGGGCGCCATGTTGGTGCTACAGTATGTGGACACCATGTTGGTGCTGTGTGGACGCCATGTTGGCGCTATGTGGACACCATGTTGGTGCTACAGTATGTGGACACCATGTTGGTGCTATGTGGACACCTTGTTGGTGCTATTTGGACACCATATTGGCGCTATGTGGGCGCCATGTTGGTGCTACAGTATGTGGACACCATGTTGGTGCTATATGGACACCATGTTGGTGCTATGTGGATGCCATGTTAGTGCTACAGTATGTGGACACCATGTTGGTGCTATGTGGATGCCATGTTGGCGCTATGTGGACACAATGTTGGTGCTACAGTATGTGGACACCATGTTGGTGCTATGTGGACACCATGTTGGTGCTATGTGGACACCATGTTGGCGCTATGTGGACGCCATTTTGGTGCTACAGTATGTGGACACCATGTTGGCGCTATGTGGACACCATGTTGGCGCTATGTGGACGCCATTGTTGGTGCTACAGTATGTGGACACCATGTTGGTGCTATGTGGACGCCATGTTGGCGCTATGTGGACGCCATGTTGGTGCTACAGTATGTGGACAACATGTTGGTGCTATGTGGACACCATGTTGGTGCTATTTGGACACCATGTTGGCGCTATGTGGACGCCATTGTTGGTGCTACAGTATGTGGACACCATGTTGGCGCTATGTGGACGCCATGTTGGTGCTACAGTATGTGGACACCATGTTGGCGCTATTTGGATGCCATGTTGGTGCCACAGTATGTGGACACCATGTTGGCGCTATTTGAATGCCATTTTGGTGCTACAGTATGTGGACACAATGTTGGTGCTATGTGGACGCCATGTTGGTGCTATTTGGACACCATGTTGGCGCTATGTGGACGCCATTGTTGGTGCTACAGTATGTGGACACCATGTTGGCGCTATGTGGACGCCATGTTGGTGCTACAGTATGTGGACGCCATGTTCGTGCTACAGTATGTGGACACCACGTTGGCGCTATTTGAATGCCATTTTGGTGCTACAGTATGTGGACACCATGTTGGCGCTATGTGGACGCCATGTTGGTGCTACAGTATGAGGACGCCATGTTCGTGCTACAGTATGTGGACACCATGTTGACGCTATTTGAATGCCATTTTGGTGCTACAGTATGTGGACACCATGTTGGCGCTATGGGGATGCCATGTTGGTGTTACAGTATGTGGACATTATGTTGGTGCTACAGTATGTGGACACCATGTTGGTGCTACAGTATGTGGACACCATGTTTTCGCTATTTGAATGCCATTTTGGTGCTACAGTATGTGGACACCACGTTGGCGCTATGTGGATGCCATGTTGGTGCTATGTGGACATTATGTTGGTGCTACAGTATGTGGACACCATGTTGGTGCTATGTGGACACCATGTTGGCGCTATTTGAATGCCATTTTGGTGCTACAGTATGTGGACACCATGTTGGCGCTATGTGGATGCCATGTTGGTGCTACAGTATGTGGACACCATGTTGGCGCTATTTGGATGCCATGTTGGTGCCACAGTATGTGGACACCATGTTGGCGCTATTTGAATGCCATTTTGGTGCTACAGTATGTGGACACAATGTTGGTGCTATGTGGCCACCATGTTGGCGCTATGTGGATGGCACTTTGGCGCTATGTGAACGCCTTGTTGGCGCTATATGGATGTCATGTTGGCGCTATGTGGACGCCATGTTGGTATTTAATGGACACCATATTGGAACACCATGTGGATACCATGTTGGCTCTATGTGGATAGCATGTTGGCACTATTTGGATGCCATGTTGGTGCTACAGTTTTTGGACGCCATGTTGGTAATATGTGGATGCTATGTTGGCGCTATGTGAACGCTATGTTGGCGCTAATCGGATGCTATATTGGCGCTAAGTGGACAACATGTTGGTGCTATGTGGACGCCATGTTGGTATTTAATGGACACCATATTGGAACACCATGTGGATGCCATGTTGGCGCTATGTGGAAAGCATATTGGTGCTACAGTATGTAGACACCATGTTGGCACTATGTGAACGCAATGTTGGCGCTAATCAGATGTTATATTGGCGCTATATGGATGTCATGTTGCCGCTATGTGGACGCCATGTTGGTATTTAATGGACACCATATTGGAACACCATGTGGATGCCATGCTGGCGCTATGTGGATAGCATGTTGGCACTATTTGGATGCCATGTTGGTGCTACAGTATGTGGACACCATGTTGGCAATATGTGAACACCTTGTTGGCGCTATATGGATGTCAAGTTACCGCTATGTGGATGCCAAGTGACTACCATGCTGAAAAATGTGCTATCTGGAGGCCATGTTGGTATTTAATGGACACCATATTGGAACACCTTGTGGATGCCATGTTGGCGCTACCTGGATAGCATGTTGGCACTATTTGGATGCCATGTTGGTGCTACAGTATGTGGACACCATGTTGGCACTCTGGACGCCATTTTGGCGCTATCTGGAGGCCATGGTGGTATCTAATGAGCACACTATATTGGAACCATGTGGATGCCTCGTTGCCGCTATGTGGATGCCAAGTGACTACCATGGGGAAAAATGCGCTATCTGGAGGCCATGTTGGTATTTAATGGACACCATATTGGAACCATGTGGATGCCATGTTGGCGCTATGTGGACACCATGTTGGCGCTATGTGGACGCCATATTGGTGCTATATGGACGCCATGTTGGTGCTAATTGGATGCCATGTTGGCGCTATGCGAACGCCTTGTTGGTGCTTTGTGGTTACCATGTTGGCATTATGTAGACACCAAGTCGGCACTATGTAATCACCATGTTGGCGCTGATTGGATGTCATGTTGGCGCTATGTGGACACCATGTTGGTGCTATGTGGACGCCATATTGATGCTATATGGACGCCATGTTGGTGCTAAATGGATGCCATGTTGGCGTTATATGGACACCATGTTGGTGCTATGTGGACGCCCTGTTGGTGCTATGTGGACGCCATGTTGGTACTATGTGGATGCCATGTTGGTACTATGTGGACACCATGTTGGTGCTATGTGGACGCCCTGTTGGTGCTATGTGGATGCCATGTTGGTACTATGTGGATGCTATGTTGGTACTATGTGGATGCCATGTTGGTACTATGTGGATGCCATGTTGGCGCTATGTGGATGCCATGTTGGCGCTATGTGGATGCCATGTTGGTACTATGTGGATGCCATGTTGGTACTATGTGGATGCCATGTTGGTGCTAATTGGATGCCATGTTGGCGCTATGCGAACGCCTTGTTGGTGCTTTGTGGTTACCATGTTGGCATTATGTAGACACCAAGTCGGCACTATGTAGTCAACATGTTGGCGCTAAATGGATGCCATGTTGGCGTTATATGGACACCATGTTGGTGCTATGTGGACGCCCTGTTGGTGCTATGTGGACGCCATGTTGGTACTATGTGGATGCCATGTTGGTACTATGTGAATGCCATGTTGGTACTATGTGGACACCATGTTGGTGCTATGTGGACGCCCTGTTGGTGCTATGTGGATGCCATGTTGGTACTATGTGGATGCCATGTTGGTACTATGTGGATGCCATGTTGGTACTATGTGGATGCCATGTTGGCGCTATGTGGATGCCATGTTGATACTATGTGGATGCCATGTTGGTACTATGTGGATGCCATGTTGGTACTATGTGGATGCCATGTTGGTGCTATATGGATGCCATGTTGGTGCTATGTAGACGCCCTGTTGGTGCTATGTGGATGCCATGTTGGTACTATATGGATGCCATGTTTGTGCTATATGGATGCCATGTTAGGGCTATGTGGACACCATGTTGGCACTATGTGAACGCTATGTTGGCGCTAATCGGATGCTATATTGGCGCTATGTGGACGCCATGTTGGTGTTATGTGGACGCCATGTAGGTGCTATGTGGATGCCATGTTGGTGCTATGTGGATGTTATGTTGGTGCTTTGTGGATGTTATGTTGGCGCTATGTGGATGCCATGTTGGTGCTTTGTGGATGTTATGTTGGCGCTATGTGGATGTTATGTTGGTGCTACATGAACACCATACTGATGCTATATGGATGCCATGTTGGTGCTATATGGACGCCATGTTGGTGCTATGGGGATGCCATGTTGGTGCTATGTGGACACCATGTTGGTGCTACGTGAACTTCATGTTGGTGCTATGTGGACACCATGTTGGTGCTATGGGGATGCCATGTTGGTGCTTTGTGGACGCCATGTTGGTGCTTTGTGGATGCCATGTTGGCACTATGTACACCATATTAGCGCTATGTGAACACCATGTCGGCGCTATCTGGACGCCATGTTGGTAATAATTGGACGCCAAGTTGGCGTTATATGGACCCCATGTTGGCGCGATATGGACGCCATGTTGATGCTATGTGAACACCATGTTGGTGCTATATGGACACCCTGTTGGTGCTATGTGGATGCCATGTTGGTGCTATGTGGACTACATGTTGGCACTATCTGGACACCATGCTGGTCCTATGTGACGCCATGTTGGTGTTATATGGACACCCTGTTGGTGCTCTGTGGATGCCATGTTGGTGCTATGTGGATCCCGTGTTGGTGCTATGTGGACACCATGTTGATGCTATGTGAACTCCATGTTGGCGCTATGTGGACACCATGTTGGCGCTATGTGGACGCCATTTAGCACAATGTGGACGCCATGTTGGTGCTATGTGGATGCCATGTTGGCGCTATGTGGACACCATGTTGGCGCTATGTGGACGCCATTTAGCACAATGTGGACGCCATGTTGGTGCTATGTGGACGCCATGTTGGCGCTATGTGGACACCATGTTGATGCTATGTGAACGCCATGTTGGTGCTATGGGGACACCATGTTGGTGCTATGGGGACACCATGTTGGTGCTAGGTGGACTCCATGTTAGCACAATGTGGATGCCATTTTGGTGCTTTGTGGATGCCATTTTGCCATGACAGTGAACCCTCAATTTGCAAACTTAATTGGTTCATCAAAAGGGTTCCTAAATAGGAAAGCGACACGCCTTGTTTGCGTCATGATTTCTGCACAGCGCTTTAGCCTAGCTAGCCCTCAGCCTTTTTAGCTTGGTTGGCTGCCAGTGTGAGTCCAGGGTGTGCTGTGGCAATTTAACACGTAAAAGTAAACAATTGTGAAACATACGTGCTGAGCTGCTGGTGGTCACGGATGAACGGCGCCTGCGCCCCACGCCTTGTTCGTCTTCTGCTCGTCCGTATGCTGTGTGGTTAAAGTTGCGTAGAGATGTTGAACACTTGGCTCCAGAGACGACAGATGTTGGAGACTGAATGAACAAACGAGACTTTTATCAGGAACTATCTCTCCTCCACGGGGACGAGGCGTGAAGAATGGCCAGTAAAGGCCAAAAGTTGTGAAAATTAGCATGCTACCATTAGCAGGGACATCTTGTAAGTGGTTAGGAACATCCTGGCATCGCCACACTCCCCTGAGTATTAACACCACCAGTCCTGATGGCCACTACGGGTCCGACCAAAGAGCGTCACGTGTGGTGTTGCGTGCAGCGAGCGCTCCATCAGGAAAGGCATGAGTCATGCGCTTCCTGTGCGGCGTTCGGCTAAACGTGTGGGAGTTTTTAATTTGGGAGAAGAAAGAACGAGTCGTCCCGAGACCACTTTGTCTTTTTATCAATCTGCCGTTTGTCTTTGAGGGCTCGCCTCTCCCCCACTCGTACACACCCACGGAACAAAGGCTTTTATTGTGGAAATCTCACAGGAAACTTCCCAGATGTCCATGTTTTTTTTTCCCCACAAAAGCTCAGAGAACATCTTTTTTACGCAAACTGAATAGTAATGCAATGATGTTATGATTCATATGCTATTCTGCTCTGTGATATCCTACTGTATATATTATATTACCATGTTAGTGTGTTATATGACACTGCATCTATGTGTGTATGTGTGTGTGTGTGTGTATATATATATATATATATATATATATATATATATATATATATGTATGTATGTATGTATGTATTGTATGTATATATTATGTTATATGTAATAATAATAATATGACATACGTATGTTGTATAAATTATATATAACATATGTAGCGTATATAAATATATAAAATATATATAAATATATAAGTAATATTATATCTGTATTGAGACACATATATATATGTATATATATATATTCACACACATACATATGTTATACATATTATAACATGTTATATGTAATATTAATAATATAACATATTAAATATATACTGTACATATATAAATATGTATAAATAAAATATACATGATTATATGCTACAGCACCCCCCGTGACCCCAAAAGGGACAAGCGGTAGAAAATGGATGAATGGATGGATGTAATATTCATAATATAACTAATGTAATATGTAAATATATATAACATATGTAATATATATATATATATACACACATACACACACATATATATATATACATACATATATACATACATAAATATATACATATATACATACATACATATATACTGTATATATGTTGTGTAAGTTATGTATAAAATGGATGATGTATAACATGTAGTATATATACTGTACACATATAAATATATGTAAATATATATAAATATATAAGTAATGCTATATTTGTTTATATACATCTATAAATATATATATATATATATATATATATATATATATATATACATATATATATACATACATACTGTATATGTTTGCTGTGTAAATATGTATAAAATGGACTATATATAACATATGTAGTATATATACTGTACATATATAAATATATGTAAATATAAAATATATATTAATATATAAGTAATGCTATATATGTTATATACATCTATAAATATATATATATATAAATGTATGTATATATAAATATATTTACTGTATATATACACAAAACATATATGTTTATATATATATGTGTATATATATATATATATATATATATATATATATATTAAGAGTGGTGACTATTGACCTGTCACATGAGGCGTCCATCTTTGTTTGCGTCAACCTTCCTCTACTCAAATGACAAGTGAGTGAGGGCGCTGGGGTGGGCGTGGCCGAGCTAACTTCCTCTTTGTGGTGCGAGTTCAGAGGGATGCGACAACACGTGGGCGGGTCCCCAGAGCCCCTCTTGGCGAGGCGGCGGCCATCGCCGTCGCCATTACAGCGAGGCGTTGCGCTCTGGAGGGACTTCTTTGCTTTTGAAGCCCAAACTCTGCTGCTGTTTGCGTTCCCGCACTCAGATGGGCGCGCCACATAAACAGCATGGCGGCGGCGGCGGTGGCTTGGCAGCGTTGTCTGTTGTTAATGACATTTTTCATGCCAAGCATGCAATCAGTCGCTAATTGGAGTTGGAGCACAGGATTGTGGGAGATGATAATGACTGTGTGGTCATCATCATCATTGTGAGGATCAGCACGCTAACACTTGTCTGAAGAAGCTCATCTTCATCACAATTCTTCTTTTTCTTCTTGTCTGCTGCCTACAATACCCACAATTCATTGCTGAGAACTCTCCAGCATCCAGACAGGGGCCTCACGGCTCACTGGTTTCCTTCACAGCTCGCTTGAAAAATTCGGTTGATACCTTTGCTGTCATGTTCGGTTACGGACTCAAACACACCGGCTCAAACATTTGGTGGGCAAACAGGCGTATTTGTCGCAAACCACCTCTAGATAATGTTGTCATTTTCCATGGCAACAAAGCAATCATGCCTGATAAAAAGCGTAAAAGTAGTGCTCATTGGATTTAAAATATACATGCTACCGATTAGCATTAGCAATTTTACATGGCGATTTCAACACCTTCTGTTATGTTTACTGAGAGGAGATGACGGCAGATTGACACCAGGTAGCAGTAATGTTCAATAATTTATTATTTATATATATAGTCACTATATATGATAATAATAACAAACAATACTAAACTAATAAGATAACCCAAGGAAATGGAGTGTGTCAAACCCAAGTGCATAAGTGTGTTAATATGTGCGCAGATTAACTGAAGTGTCCGAGAGGCAGGCAGATCAACATCCAGGGCAGGAGAGAAGAGACTAGATCCGTGTTCAAGCGAGGGTCGGGAATCGAGGAAGGCAGTCCAAAAGCACAGGGGGGAACAAAAGATGATCTCGAAGGGGGAAGACTGGTACACAAAGAGGTAACTAAGTTCCCGCGTTGATCCTTGGGTCCACTACACCTTTATCCAGCCTTCCCTCATCAATTCCAGGTGAGCAGATTGGCTTGTCGCTGCGTGGGTGTGCTGCGCTCAGCGTGGGCGGGGGCGTGTCCGAGCGAGCAGCCAGAGGAGGAACTATGACAAACAGATGCAGGAGGAAAGAGGGTTCGAATCCACGTCGTAACACCTTCAAATGTGCTAGTCAAAACTGTAACTCAGATGCGCGTTACAATCAAACTGCTGTTGTGTAAAAAGTACAATACTGACGGTACAAACACTTTTATAGAAGATGTAATACTTATATACATGCATACTTGCAAATGAGACTCAGAAGTGCAAGAAAAGGAAAGTTATTAACTGCAAGACAGCACATTTCCCATTGTCAGCACACTGTTAAATGTTACTTAAAGGTTATATTTTATTATGAAATTATTTACCATGTACAGTATTTTCACAGTGCAGAAAATTGGTACTGTTAAGTACTGGTGAAGACTCGCAGGTACCTGGGATTGGTACTGTATCAATTCAAATGTGACTACTTAGAGAGGAATCTTTTTTTTTTTTAAGTATCATAGTGATGCCCTTAGTGTAAATTGCCATGGTGATATATATAAATATAAATATAAACGGAATACAATGATTTGCAAATCATTTTCAACCCATATCCAGTTGAATATGCTACAAAGACAACATATTTGATGTTCAAACTGATAAACGTTTTTTTTGTTGTGGCAAATAATCATTAACTTTAGAATTGGATGCCAGCAACACGTGACAAAGAAGTTGGGAAACGTAGCAATAAATACTGATAAAGTTGAGGAATGCTCATCAAACACTTATTTGGAACATCCCACAGGTGTGCAGGCTAATTGGGAACAGTTGGGTGCCATGATTGGTATAAAAGAAGCTTCCAGGAAATGCTAAGTAATAATAATTCACAATCAATGATGGGGCGAGGGTCACCAATTTGTAAGCAAATTGTCGAACAGTTTTAGAACAACATTTCTCAACAAGCTTTTGCAAGGAATTTAGGGATTTTACCATCTACGGTCCGTAAAATCATCAAAAGGTTCAGAGAATCCGGAGAAATCACTGCACGTAAGCGATGATATTACGGACCTTTGATCCTTCAGGCTGTACTGCATCAAAAACAGACATCAGTGTGTAAAGGATAACACCACATGGGCTCAGGAACACTTCATAAAACCACTGTCAGTAACTACAGTTGGTCGTTACATCTGTAAGTGCACGTTAAAACTCTACTATGGCATAGCTCGGTTGGTAGAGTGGCCGTGCCAGCAACTTGAGGGTTGCAGGTTCGATTCCCGCTTGTGCCATCCTAGTCACTGCCGTTGTGTCCTTGGGCAAGACACTTTACCCACCTACTCCCAGTGCCACACACACTGGTTTAAATGTAACTTAGATATTGGGTGTCACTATGTAAAGCGCTTTGAGTCACTTGAGAAAAGCGCTATATAAATATAATTCACTTCACTTCAACACTCTGCAAAGCGAAAGCCATTTATCAACAACACCCAGGAACGCCGCCAGCTTCGCTTGGCCTGAGCTCATCTAAGATGGACTGATGCAAAGCGGTATTCTGTGGTCAGACGAGTCCACATTTCAAATTATATATGGAAACTTTGGACGTGGTGTCCTCCGGAACAAAGAGGAAAATAACCATCCGGATTGTTATAGGCGCAAAGTTGAAAAGCCAGCATCTGTGATGGTATGGGGGTGTATTAGTGCCCAAAGCATGGGTAACTTACACATCTGTGAAGGCACCATTAATGCTGAATGGTCCATACAGGTTTTGGAGAAACAAATGTTGTCATCCAAGCAACGTTATCATGGACGCCCCTGCTTATTTCAGCAAAACAATGCCAAGCCACATGTTACAACAGCGTGGCTTCATAGTAAAAGAGTGCAGATACTTTCCTGGCCCGTCTGCAGTCCAGACCTGTCTCCCATGGAAAATGTGTGGCGCATTATGAAGCGTAAAAGACGACAGCGGAGACCCCGGAATGTTGAAGGACTGAAGCTCTACATAAAACAAGAATGGGAACGAATTCCACTTTCAAAGCTTCAACAATTAGTTTCCTCAGTTCCCAAATGTTTATTGAGTGTTGTTAAAAGAAAATGTGATGTAACACAGTGGTGAACATGCCCTTTCCCAACTACTTTGGCACATGTTGCAGCCATGAAATTCTAAGTTTATTATTATTTGCAAAAAAAATAAAGTTTATGAGTTCAAACATCAATTATCTTGTATTTGTAGTGCATTCAATTGAATATGGGTTGAAAATGACTTGCAAATCATTGTATTCCGTTTATATTTACATTTAACACAATTTCCCAACTCATATAGAAACGGGGTTTGAAAAATATATATACACATGGTCAAAAGTTTACATACACTTGTAAACAACATAATGTCATGGCGGTCTTGAGTTTACAATCATTCCTACAGCTCCTATTTTTTTGTGATAGAGTGATTGGAGCACCTACTTGTTGGTCAAAAAAAACATTCATGAAGTGTGCTTCTTTTATGCATTTATTATGGATCTACTGAAAATGTGAACAAATCTCCTGGGTCAAAAGTACACAAAAATGTTGCTGTTTGGCTACAATACCCAACAATATGTTGGAGAAAGAGTGAGTCCTTTAATCCCAGGAAAACCCATCCTACGGTCAAGCATGTTGGTAATAATATTATGCTGTGGGCCTGTTTTTCTGCCAATGGGACTGGTGCTTTAAAAAGAGTAAATGGAACAATGAAAAAGGGGGATTACCTCCAAATTCTTCAGGACAACCTAAAATCATCACCCCGGAGGTTGAGTCTTGGGCGCAGTTGGGTGTTCCAACAGGACAATGACCCCAAACACACGTCAAAAGTGGTAAAGGAATGGCGAAATCAGGCTGGAATTAAGGTTTTAGAATGGCCTTCCCAAAGTCCTGACTTAAACGTGTGGACAATGCTGAAGAAACAAGTCCATGTCAGAAAACCAACACATTTAGCTGAACTGCACCAATTTTGCCAAGAGGAGTGGTCAAAAATTCAACCAGAAGCTTGTGGATGGCTACTAAAAGCGCCTTATTGAGGTGAATCTTGCCAAGGGACATGTAACCAAATATTAACATGGCTGTATGTATATTTTTGACCCAGCAGTTTTGCTCACATTTTCAGTAGACCCATAATAAATTCATAAAAGAACCAAACTTCATGAATGTTTTTATGACCAACAAGTACGTGCTCCAATCACTCTATCACAAAAAAATAAGAGTTGTAGAAATTATTGGAAACTCAAGACAGCCATGACATTATGTTCTTTACAAGTGTATGTAAACCATAACTGTATACACACACACACACACACACACACACACACACACACACACACACGCACACTCTTGTTCACATATACATATGTAAACACACACATTTTTATATACACACACATATAGATACACGCACACATGTATATATATATATATATATATATATATATATATATATATGTATATATACACACCCATATATATTTGTACACACACACATATATATATATATGTATATGTATATATATATGTATATGTATATATATATATATATTTATACACACACACTTAAATTTATACACACACACATATATATATATACACACACATATATATATATATATATATATATATATACATATATATATATATATATATAAATATATATATATATATAAATATATATATATATACATATAAACACATATTTATATATACTGTACATATAGACATATGTATATATACTGTACATATACACATATATATACACACACATTTATATGAATATATACGTATATATATATATATATACACACACACAAACACCTATATAAATATACATACACACACGCATATATATATATACACATTGTATATATATATATATATATATATATATATATATACATTATATATATATATATATATATATATATATATACATTTTCTACCGCTTATTCCCTTTGGGGGCGCTGCTGCCTATCTCAGCCTATCTCACCAGTGTACACCCTGGACAAGTCGCCACCTCATCGCAGGGCCAACACAGAAAGACAGACAACATTCACACTCACATTCACACACTAGGGCCAATTTTAGTGTTGCCAATCAACCTATCCCCAGGTGCATGTCTTTGGAAGTGGGAGGAAGCCGGAGTACCTGGAGGAAACCCACACATTCACGGGGAGAACATGCAAACTCCACACAGAAAGATCCCGAGGACTACTCAGGACCTTCGTATTGTGAGGCAGACGCACTAACCCAGGGGTGTCAATCATACGGCCCGCGAACAGGTTTTATCCGGCCCGCGGGACGAGTTTGCTAAATATAAAAATGAGCCGAAATGTTTGAATTAAATAAACGGCTATTCTGAATGTGTTCATTAGATGTAACAATAGCAATTCTGTGTATCTTTGTAGATCAGGGGCCAGCAACCCGCGGCTCCAGAGCCGCTCTTTGATCACTCTGATTTGCCTCAGCTGCATACATGCCGACCCCCGACATTTTTCTGGGAGGTTGTCCGGATTTCAGTGCCTTTCCCAGGCTAACATTCTCCGGTTTTCACCCGCATAACTATTTAATGGGCGTGTCGTGATGTCAATGCTTTTAACCAGGGACGTGCACATGATTATAGAGGGGCAGGGGCTCAAACTCAGAAAAGGGCAGGACATTTTTTTTTTGTCTTTTACACAATATGGAAATTAATGTAAAATTAAATTTGCTAATAGGAAGCTAACTACTTAGCTGTGTGTCCTTTGTAGGTAAAAGTGATTGCCATTTCTTTTGTGTCAACAAATTATTGTCATAATGAGTTCAATCACATTATCTTAGGCTTGGAAGACATGAAAAGCAAAAAAAACACTGGTTTATCATTAGGCTATTTATTGTTAAAGATAAGCACTTTAATATTTAACATTGAATAGTGCAACATTAACTTCGAAATAAATAAATAAATAAATAAATACCCAAATGGAAAAAACTTCAATGTGAAAATCTGTCCTTCTTCCCTTAACTTGTTGAAAAAACCATCAAGTTGTAACTTATGGTCTTTCTCACTTAATGCTCAGACTAAACAACTGAAACGCAATACAACTTTATATCTAAACCTCTACTGTGAGAGAAATGTGATCCGCCGTAAACACAGTGCATTTTATTTTGAAAATTAACCCGGTGTTTTATTTTGTATTTTGTACACTACTTCCTGTCCCGCACGATCCGCTCTGCTCTGTGCTCAATTGATGTGCCGTGCTCAATTGATGCGCTGTGCTCCGATGTCCGGCAAAAACAGAAGCTGACACATTGAATAATAGAATAATACAGCGTTTTTCTGAAATATTACCCATATTAGATATTGAATAAGTGGACGGCGACTAGACCATAACTCACAGCTTCAAGTTGCTCCACTGTCACATCTCCTCAGGCCGCAGTTGGCTCTCTCTCCTCTCTCTCTCTCTCTCACTCACACACTCACCCTCTCTCTCTCTCTCTTTCTGGCGGAAGCGCAGGCTCAAACAACCCGGTATTACAAGAAAACGTGGAGTTTTTGTTTTGTTTTTTTACGTCCCTAACAGTCATTTATTAATGTTGTTTAAAGAAAAAAAAAACCCCACACACACAGGCAGAGGGCACTTTTTAAGACGAGACAAAAAAGGGCAGGGGCTCAAGCACCCAGAGGGCCCTATGTGTGCACGTGCCAGCTTTTAACGTTCTCTAAAGCATATCGTCGCGCCCGCCTTCACGCCATGCTATTTGCGTGCCGGCCAGCACATAATGCTCAAAAAACACATAATGTCAATGCAGCAGTCGAGGAGAATTAGCAAATTACATAAATAACAACCTGTAATTTGATGTTGATATTTTATTATCTTGATAGATTGAAAATAAACACCAATGAGGGGACTGATGAACATTATCACATCATTTATTCAGAAAGTATACTGACTTGAGATGTCCGATAATGGCTTTTTTGCCGATATCCGATATTCCGATATTGTCCAACTCTTAATTACCGATTCCGATATCAACTGATACCAATATATACAGTTGTGGAATCAACACATTATTGTGCCTAATTTTGTGGTGAAATCTGAAGTTTTCTTTGTTTTTAAATTATCGTGCCGTAATTTTGCCAGTCCGGCCCACTTGGGAGTAGAATTTTCTCCATCTGGACCCCCATCTAAAATGAGTTTGACACACCTGCACTAACCCCTCTGCCACCGTGAAGCCATATATATGTATATGTATATATATTAGAGATGCGCGGATAGGCAATTATGTCATCCGCAACCGCATCACCAAAGTCGTCATCCACCCGCCGTCCACCCGAACAAACATTTTATCAGAACCGCAACCGCCCACCACCCGCCCGTTGAAATTCATCAGAGGTCCGCCACCTTTACCACTCAAAGAGCTATTTAAACCCGTTTCACAGAGTAAAGAAAACAACAGGAGCCGCTCTTGCAAATATCCAATGGTGTTCACCCTGATGACAAGACTAAGGGCATGCTGTGAAGCCTTTGCCTTTGTCACCTTCAACAACATGTACAAACCGATTGTTAGTCCAGCAACATGTTGTATGCAGCTTCCGCAATCATACTACAAGATTGAAAGGCATACTGGGTGACACAGAGTACACTGATGGTTGTGATATAAACAATTTTAACACTTTCAGTAATATGCGCCACGCTCTGAAGCCACACCAAACAAGAATGACAAACACATTTCGGGAGAACATCCTCCCAGTAACACAACATAAACGCAACACAACAAATACCCAGAATCATTGCATCCGTGACACTTCCTGAATATATATTACACCCCCGCGCCCCCAACCCCGCCCACCTTACCGACGCATGGGGCGGAGGGGGTGTGGGGGGGGGGGGGGGGGGGGTTTGCTGCTAGCGGGGTGTATAAAATAGCCAGGAATCATCATGGATGCAAAGGATTCTGGGTATTTGTTGTGTTGTGTTTATGTTGTGTTACTGGGAGGATGTTCTCCCGAAATGTGTTTGTCATTCTTGTTTGGTGTGGCTTCACAGCGTGGCGCATAGTACTAAGAGTGTTAAAATTGTTTATATCTCAACCATTAGTGTACTCTGTGTCACCCGGTATGCCTTGCAGTCGTGTGCACAACATGTTGCTGGACTGGCTAGCAGATCATACTTGCTGTTGAAGGCGACATAGCCAATGGCTTCATAGCACGCCCTTATACTTATTAATCTGGGGACTGCCGGCAGTCATTCTAAAGAATATTTGCGTCTCCTATTGTCGTCTACGCTTAGTGATACGGGTCTTAAATGGCTCTTTGAATGGTAAAGGATACCGATTCCTGAACCATGTATATCAAATATTTCCAAATGATTCAACCGTCACCCGCCCGAATCTAATTAAAATCTTTTTTTTTTCGTCATGTCACCCGCCCGACCCGCGGATAAACCGCGGACTCCGCGGTTGAGACCGCAAACCGCGCATCTCTACTATATATACTATATATATATATATATATATATATATATATATATATATATATACTCCCTTTTTGGACCAGTTGATCTGCCGTTTCTTTTCTTTTTCTCCTATGTCCCACTCTCCCTTGTGGAGGGGGTCCGGTCCGATCCGGTGGCCATGTACTGCTTGCCTGTGTATCGGCTGGGGGACATCTCTGCGCTGCAGATCCGCCTCAGCTTGGGATGGTTTCCTGCTGGCTCCGCTGTGAACGGTACTCTCGCTGCTGTGTTGGATCCGCTTTGGACTGGACTCTCGCGACTGTGTTGGATCCATTATGGATTGAACTTTCACAGTATCATGTTAGACCCGCTCGACATCCATTGCTTTCCTCCTCTCCAAGGTTCTCATAGTCATCATTGTCACCGACGTCCCACTGGGTGTGAGTTTTCCTTGCCCTTATGTGGGCCTACCGAGGATGTCGTAGTGGTTTGTGCAGCCCTTTGAGACACTAGTGATTTAGGGCTATATAAGTAAACATTGATTGATTGATTGATTGATATATACTGTATATATATATATATATATATATATATATATATATATATATATATATATATATATATATATATATATATATAGTAATTAGTATTTTTTTTTTATAGCAGCAGAGCGTGTCGCATGAGTGGTTGGGGGTGACGTGGAAATCCATGAATTCCACATAAGCGTGCTTTGAATGATTTAGTCTGGTTTAAAAAATCATATTTGCAGTTTGTCTTAGCTGCAAATGACAAAATGTGACAAAAGTGTACCATGAATATTTCAGCGGGGTTTCAATCAGCAGCTCCACTTTGGAACTTCCCGCTAAACAACGAGCACGGAGACAAAACAGCTCGTGCAACATTAATGCGGATGCACATGGTGTATTTCCACTGCGGACGACGACCATGCAGGACCGGGACGCGCAGGACGAGGAAACCAGGCGGAAAGCTTTAAGTGCTGTGACGAACTTCCATATATAATGTAGAAGTGATTACTATTAAAGGCGCGCCGCTCTCGGCGGGAAACAAATGTCAGAAAACGTTCGTCTGGTATCCACGGCAACGCGTCCAAATGTCCTCCTCCGCGCTAATTATCCCCGCGAGAGGACCGCGACTTGGACGCGTCGGCTGATTAAGGACCCGCCAAACAAACTTCCCCAAAGCGGGAAAACAGGAGGAGGCCCCGCCCCCCCCGGCGCGAACACATGTTATCATCGTGTTGCAAATGTCACGCGTGCGCGGACAGCATTGATTGAGAAGGACAGCTCCCGGCGGGGAGGGGAAGGGGGTCTTTCGGTCCCCCACGGCGCGAGTTTGAAGAAGTTTCTAACGAGGTCAAAGTTGTCTCGTCCTCGGATGGTCACGCCGCAAACAGGATAAGGGGCGTGGCGTGACAGTGACATCACTGACTTTGCCGCGGAGGGCGTGAAGGAGACGCGGGGTGCAGAATGATACCCCCGGGCCCCAAAAGGCTGACGTAGCTCGGGCTCTTCCTCCATCCTGACGACCGTGGGATCAACTATTCATGAAGCACGCGTGTAGTGTCAGGTGAGGCGTGAGGGAGGTGGCGCCCCTTCCTCCTGGCTCTTCCGGAATACGACTTCACAAATTGTAACAATCATTGTGTCAACATCGCCGTCTGATTTTCTCCCATCATGCTTAGCGGCAAGGACTTTGACATACCGGTATCCCCAACCCCCACCATCCCCAACCCCGTGACATTTTCACACAACATCTTTGAAGTGACTTTTTCCACCACACTGTTCACAAAAGTGCAGGGACCAACTTCATCTAGGGGCCATCTTCACTGTTCTTCATCAAGGGGCCACCATCTTCACCCTTCATCTAGGGGCCATCTTCATCTAAGGGCCATCTTCACTGTTCTTATAGGGGCCATCCTCACTATTTTTCATCTAGGGGCCATCTTCACCGTTCTTATAGGGGCCATTGTCACAGTTCTTCATCTGGAGGCCATCTTCACTATTCTTCATCAAGGGGCCATCTTCACCTTCATATTGGGGCCATATTCACTGTTCTTCATCGAGGGGCCATCTGCATTTAGGGGTCATCTTCATTTAGGGGCCATCTTCACCCTTCATCTAGGGGCCATCCTCACTATTCTTCATCTAGGGGCCATCTTCACCATTCTTATAGGGGCCATCGTCACAGTTCTTCATCTGGAGGCCATCTTCACTTTTCTTTATCAAGGGGCCATCTTCACTCTTCATCTAGGGGCCATCTTCACTATTCTTCATCAAGGGGCCATCTGCATCTAGGGGCCATCTTCACTATTATTCATATTGGGGCCATCTTCACCCTTCATCTAGGGGCCATCTTCACTATTCTTCATCTAGGGGCCATCTTCATCTAGGGGCCATCTGCATCTAGGAGCTATCTTCACTGTTCTTCATCAAGGGGCCGCTATCTTCACCCTTCATCTTGGGTCCATCTTCATCTAAGGGCCATCTTCACTGTTCTTATAGGGGCCATCCTCACTATTATTCATCTAGGGGCCATCTTCACCGTTCTTATAGGGGCCATCGTCACAGTTCTTCACCTGGAGGCCATCTTCACTTTTCTTCATCAAGGGACCACCATCTTCACCCTTCATCTTGGGTCCATCTTCATCTAAGGGCCATCTTCACTGTTCTTATAGGGGCCATCCTCACTATTCTTCATCTAGGGGCCATCTTCACCGTTCTTATAGGGGCCATCCTCACTATTCTTCATCTAGGGGCCATCTTCACTGTTCTTATAGGGGCCATCCTCACTATTCTTCATCTAGGGGCCATCTTCACCGTTCTTATAGGGGCCATCGTCACAGTTCTTCATCTGGAGGCCATCTTCACTTTTCTTTATCAAGGGGCCATCTTGACTCTTCATCTAGGGGCCATCTTCACTATTCTTCATCAAGGGGCCATCTTGACTCTTCATCTAGGGGCCATCTTGACTCTTCATCTAGGGGCCATCTTCACTATTCTTCATCAAGGGGCCATCTTCACTATTCATATTGGGGCCATATTCACTGTTCTTCATCGAGGGGCCATCTGCATTTAGGGGTCATCTTCATTTAGGGGCCATCTTCACCCTTCATCTAGGGGCCATCTTCACTGTTCTTCATCAAGGGGCCACCATCTTCACCCTTCATCTAGGGGCCATTGTCACTGTTCTTATAGGGGCCATCCTCACTATTCTTCATCTAGGGGCCATCTTCACCTTTCTTATAGGGGCCATCGTCACAGTTCTTCATCTGGAGGCCATCTTCACTATTCTTCATCAAGGGGCCATCTGCATCTAGGGGCCATCTTCACTATTCTTCATCAAGGGGCCATCTTCACCCTTCATATTGGGGCCATATTCACTGTTCTTCATCGAGGGGCCATCTGCATTTAGGGGTCATCTTCATTTAGGGGCCATCTTCACCCTTCATCTAGGGGCCATCTTCACTGTTCTTCATCAAGGGGCCACCATCTTCACCCTTCATCTAGGGGCCATCGTCACTGTTCTTATAGGGGCCATCCTCACTATTCTTCATCTAGGGGCCATCTTCACCTTTCTTATAGGGGCCATCGTCACAGTTCTTCATCTGGAGGCCATCTTCACTTTTCTTTATCAAGGGGCCATCTTCACTCTTCATCTAGGGGCCATCTTCACCCTTCATATTGGGGCCATCTTCACTGTTCTTCATCGAGGGGCCATCTGCATTTAGGGGTCATCTTCATTTAGGGGCCATCTTCACCCTTCATCTAGGGGCCATCTTCACTATTCTTCATCTAGGGGCCATCTTCATCAAGGGGCCATCTTCACTATTCTTCATTAAGGGGCCATCTTCATCTAGGGGCCATCTTCACAGTTCTTCATCGAGGGGCCATCTTAACTATTCTTTATCAAGGGGCCATCTTCATGTAGGGGCCATCTTCATCTAGGGTCCATCTTCATCTTGGGGCCATCTTCACTGTTCTTCATCGAGGGGCCATCTTCACTATTCTTCATCAAGGGGCCATCTTCATCTAGGGGCCATCTTCATCTTGGGGCCATCTTCACTATTCTTCATCAAGGGGCCATCTTCATCTTGGGGCCATCTTCACTGTTCTTCATCGAGGGGCCATTTTCACTATTCTTCATCAAGGGGCCATCTTCATCTAGGGGTCCTCTTCACTTTTCTTCATCTAGGGGCAATCTGCATCTTGGGGCCCTCTTCACAGTTCTTCATATAGGGGCCATCGTCACAGTTCTTCATCAAGGGGCCATCTTCACTATTCTTCATCAAGGGGCCATATTCATCTAGGGACCATCTTCACTGTTCTTCATCGAGGGGCCATCTTAACTATTCTTCATCTAGGGGCCATCTTCACTTTTATTCATTTAGGGGTCATCTGCATCCAGGGGCCATCTTCATCTAGGGTCCATCTTCACTTTTCTTCATCAAGAGGCCATCTGCATCTTGGGGCCATCTTCACTATTCTTCATCAAGGGGCCATTTTCACTATTCTTCATCAAGGGGCCATCTTCATCTAGGGGCCCTCTTCACTTTTCTTCATCTAGGGGCAATCTGCATCTAGGGGCCCTCTTCACAGTTCTTCATCAAGGGGCCATCTTCACTATTCTTCATCAAGGGGCCATATTCATCTAGGGACCATCTTCACTGTTCTTCATCGAGGGGCCATCTTAACTATTCTTCATCTAGGGGCCATCTTCACTTTTATTCATTTAGGGGTCATCTGCATCCAGGGGCCATCTTCATCTAGGGTCCATCTTCACTTTTCTTCATCAAGAGGCCATCTGCATCTTGGGGCCATCTTCACTATTCTTCATCAAGGGGCCATCTTCATCTTGGGGCCATCTTCACTGTTCTTCATCGAGGGGCCATTTTCACTATTCTTCATCAAGGGGCCATCTTCATCTAGGGTCCCTCTTCACTTTTCTTCATCTAGGGGCCATCTGCATCTAGGGGCCCTCTTCACAGTTCTTCATCTAGGGGCCATCGTCACAGTTCTTCATCAAGGGGCCATCTTCACTATTCTTCATCAAGGGGCCATTTTCATCTTCACTATTCTTCTTCAAGGGGGCATATTCACCTTTCATCTAGGGGCTATCTTCACAGTTCTTCATCTAGGGGCCATCTTCACTATTCTTCTTCAAGGGGGCATCTTCACCCTTCATCCAGGGGCCATCTTCACTATTCTTCATCTCGGGGCCATCTTCACCGTTCCTATAGGGGCCATCTTCACTATTCTTCATCGAGGGGACATATTCACCCTTCATCTAAAGGCCATCTCCACTATTTTTCATCGAGGGGCTATGTCACCTTTCATCGAAGGGCCGACTTCACTGTTCTTCATCTCCACACAGAAAGATCCCGAGCCCGGGATTGAACCCCAGACTACTCAGGACCTTCGTATTGTGAGGCAGGCGCACTTACCCCTCTTCCACCGTGAAGCCCGGTCTGACAAGTCCACATTTCAAATAGTTTTTGGAAATATTCGACATTGTGTCATCCGGACCAAAGGAGAAGCGAACCATATGGATGCAAAGTTGAAAAGCCAGCATCTGGGATGGTATGGGGGTGTATTAGTGCCCAAGGCATGGGTAACTTACACATCTGTGAAGGCACCATTAAAGCTGAAAGGTACATACAGGTTTTGGAACAACATATGTTGCCATCCAAGCACCGTCTTTTTCATGGACGCCCCTGCTTATTTCAGCAAGACAAGGGGCCTTATGTATTCCTTCATTTTTAAGAGCTTGTTGTTAAGTGTTCATTGGTTGTGTCGACATTTCCTTTCCCGAGGGAATTATAATCCGGCGAAGGTTTCATTTGAAATGAAAAATGTTTACATTTAGTGTATTTTTCTCACGGTCCTTATTTTGGATTGGTCATGAAAAATATAAATCATTTTTGGTATCGACTGATATAAAACATTTATATTGTGATACAGTCTTTACGTGTGTGTGTGTGTTTAAGTGTGTGTGTGTGTGTGTGTGTGTATTCTTGTATTTCTGTATTTCTTGAGACATCAACAAGGAAAAGTAGCTTCCATATGAGGAGGTGTGAACAAGTTAGGACATAAATCATGGTTCCAATATGGAAAACCATTGCATGTAATAGAGAATGTCTCATTTTAACCCCTGGTAGTGAAATCTATCAAAATTAGGGTGGTCCCAAAAAGGAGGGATTTTTCAAATTTACTGTGTGTCGGTTTCAAAAGTGCTCCCCCTCTTGACAACATATGAAACAACAAGTGTGTGTAAGGAATTGAAATGAACCCCCTTTGGCCAAAATTTATAAAAACAAATATGTATACAAAGACATACTGTAATAAATGTAAGTAAATAATGAAGATTAAAAACCAATTACAAAAAATAATATATAATTTAAAAAGGAGGCTTTTTCTCACGTGTCGACTTTTTTTTAATAAAATTGGGACCAATATCTCATATTCTTTCTGTTACTGTAATATTGCAATATTTTCTCGTAAAATGATTACTTTTTTAAGTAAAATCATAACTTTTTAATGCAAAATGTTGACATTTTTCATATACAATTCTGACTCGTATCACAATATTGAAATTTTTGTTGTTGTTCTTATGAAATAGTGACATTTATTGAGTAAAATTATGACTTTTGTTCTCATTTTACCAAGAAAAAATCATTATAACATTGCCACAATTTTAAAGTTTTCTCATAAAATTGTGACTCTTTTCATAAAACTGCCAAAATGTAAATTTTTTTGTAAAACTGCGATTGTTATTGAGTAAAATTCCAATTTTTATCATAATATTTCACAAATTTTCAGTTTTTCTAGTCAAATAAAATAAAATTATGACTTTTATAATAATGCTGCCAAAGTTCGATGTTTTTCTTGAGAAATTGTGACCTTTTTCATGTGAAATTCCAACTCATTTTTCAAAACAAGCTATTTTTACATTTGCATAAGATGTATATTGTGAGTGTGGATGTTGTTTGTCTATCTGTGTTGGCCCTGCGATGAAGTGGCGATTTGTCCAGGGTGTACCCCGCCTACCGCCCGAATGCAACTGAGATAGGCTCCAGCGACCCCCCGCGACCCTAAAAGGGACAAGCGGTAGAAAATGGATGTATATATATCTAGAAAGAGTGATCCAACAGAAGTCGGCATTTTTGTCAGGTCTCAATAATGTAACAAATACAAGAATGTGTTCATGCGTGTAAGTGTGTGTGTGTGTCTGTGTGTGTGTGTGTTGTATCGCTACCCTTCTTGAGACATCAACAAGGAAAAGTACCTTCCAAATGAGGATCGGTGAACAAGTTAAGACATAAATCATGGTCCCAATATGGAAAACCATTGCATCTAATAGAGAACCAAATACTAGTCTGTGAACATTGCTCCAAAGTCAGGATTTTTTTGTTGATTTAATAATAATAATAATAATTGTTATTATTTACATAGCGCTTTTCTAGACACTCAAAGCACTTCACAGAGAAGTGACATGTGAATACAAAAGTAAACATTGACAGGTGCAAAGGCAGCAATATATGACAAAACAAGACGGCAAAGGACTTCCCTACCAAAGACTACAAAAAAATGGGACCCATTGCCTCCCTGCTTGGCACTCAGCATCAAGGGTTGGAATTGGGGGTTAAATCACCGTAAATGATTCCCGGGCGCGGCCACCGCTGCTGCCCACTGCTCCCCTCACTTCCCAGTGGGTGATCAAGGGGATGGGTCAAATGCAGAGGACAAATTTCACCACACCTAGTGTGTGTGTGACAATCATTGGTACTTTAATCTAATTTATCCCTGAAAAAACCCGCCAGGTGAACAGCTGACTTTTGTCACAATTTTGCCTAGTAAAATTCCGATTGGTATTGTAATATTGCCCAAATTTTAGAGTTTTCTTATAAAATGGTGACTTTTGGTTGAGTAAAATTGTTTTTTTTTTTCATAAAATTGTCAAAATTTTAAGCTTTTCTAGTAAAATTGCGACTGTTATTGAGTAAAATTCCAACTTTTTATCATAATATTGCACAAATGTCCAGTTTTTATTGTCAAATTTTGACTGGCGTTGAGTAAAATTACGACTTTTCTCATTATACAAAAAGTCGTAATTTTACTCAACGCCAGTCAAAATTTGACAAGAAAAAACTGAACATTTGTGCAATATGTATTACGACTTTTATCATTATACAAGGGCTTCACGGTGGGAGGGGGGTTAGTGTGTCTGCCTCACAATACCAAGGTCCTGAGTAGTCTGGGGTTCAATCCCGGGCTCGGATCTTTGTTTGCATGTCCTCTCCGTGAATGCGTGGGTTCCCTCCGGGTACTCCGGCTTCCTCCCACCTCCAAAAACATGCACCTGGGGATAGGTTGATTGGCAACACTAAATGGTCCCTAGTGTGTGAATGTGAGTGTGAATGTTGTCTGTCTGTCCTGCGATGAGGTGGCGACTTGTCCAGGGTGTAGACCGCCTTCCGCCTGATTGTAGCTGAGATAGGCACCAACACCCCCCACCACCCCAAAGGGAATAAGCGGTAGGAAATGGATGGATGGATGGATAGATGGATCATTATACAAGAGGTAGGCATTTTTCTGTAGTGTGTGTGTGTGTGTGTGTGTGTGTGTGTGTGTGTGTGTGTGTGTGTGTCGCATTGGATTTAAACATGTTGATGACGTTCATTTGTTGTTTCTGGTGAGCGGTACAAGACAATTCACGTGTTTAATTGCTGATCCAATCAATCAATCCATCAATCAAACAGTATTACACATTACTGAAGTTGATTCATACAACTTTATCCTGTCTTTGAGCGCCACCTGGTGACTCGGTAAACACAGCATATGGAGCGTTTAGAACATAGTATTATTTTGTAGTATCAGTAAACATGTCGGTTTATCGGCTTGATGAGAAGTGTTTTGTATTATAGTGTGATTGTTTTATTGTCTGCTATTCTATTTCGTATATATCTGTACGCGCTGTATGTACAGACGCGGATGAGTCCTCCTTACCACCGGGGGCGCTGTCCCACTCTGACGTCATCGGCGGCGAGGAAAAAGACAACTCTGACGTCACCAGCTTTGTTTTACGACATTTGTTTTTTGCTTTTAATGTCGACGTTGATGAAATTAAACCTAATGGCAAATAAACGTTTTTAACGCCGTTTCACATCCGTCACGACCAGTTGACTTCGGGCATTTGTTTTTGTTCAGGTACGTTTTGTTTGCTCACAGGCTAATGCTAGCCAGTGTGTTAAGCTAACGACGCCCGCTGTGCTAAGCTAATGACGTTAGCTAAGTCACTTTGTTTTTTTTTTCCCTCAACACGCGTGTTATGTGTGGCTTTTAAACGTGTTACACACTTCCCTTCATGTTGTGTGATGCTTTAACGAAATGTTTTTCAACCACTGTGCCGCGGCACACCTGTGTGCCGTTAGATATTGTCTGGTGTGCCGTGGGAAATGATGCAACTTCACCTAATTGGTCCAAAAAAATGTTTTAGTTTTTTTTTTGCAAATGAATAATTATAATCTGCAAATACTGTGCCGTTCCTTAGTGGCCGTGCTGTGTAGAGCTTGTCTGTAAAACTGTGATCCCAATATGTAGACCACAGTGTGCAGGTAAAAAGAGGTATGTAATGCTTAAAGGCCTACTGAAATTAGATTTTCTTATTCAAACGGGGATGGCAGGTCCATTCTATGTGTCATACTTGATCATTTCGCGATATTGCCATATTTTTGCTGAAAGGATTTAGTAGAAAACATCCACAATAAAGTTCGCAACTTTCGGTCGCTAACAGAAAAGCCCTGCCTTTACCGGAAGTCGCAGACGCTGACATCACGTGTTGATTGCTACTCACATCCTCACATTGTTTTTAATGGGAGCCTCCAACAAAAACAGCTATTCGGACCGAGAAAACGACAATTTCCCCATTAATTTGAGCGAGGATGAGCGATTCGTGTTTAAGGATATTGATAGTGACGGACTAGAAAAAAAAGTTAAAAAAAAAACGCGATTGGATTGGGACGGATTCAGATGTTTTTAGACACATTTACTAGGATAATTCTGGGAAATCCCTTATCTTTCTATTGTGTTGCAAGTGTTTTAGTGAGTTTAACAGTACCTGATAGTCGGAGGTGTGTGTCCACGGGTGTCTTGACGCCAATGTCTCAGCAAAGTCGACGGCAACTTTATGGACGGGGCAAGCTCAGCTGGTCTCCAGTAAGAAGCGACTTTTTACCACAATTTTCTCACCGAAACCTGCTGGTTGACATTCGGTCAGGATCCATGTTCGCTTGACCGCTCTGATCCATAGTAAAGTTTCACCTCCGGGAAGTTTAAACAAGGAATCACCGTGTGTTTGTGTGGCTAAAGGCTAAAGCTTCCCAACTCCATCTTTGTACTTTGACTTCTCCAATATTAATTGAACAAATTGCAAAAGATTCATCAACACAGATCTCCAAAATACTGGGTACTTATTAATTATGCTGTTAAAGCAGACGACTTAGCTGTGTGTGTGTGTGTGTGTGTGTGTGTGTGCAGCGCTCATATTTCCTAAGAGCCCGTGACGTCACGCGTACACATTCACATTACGCGACGTTCTCAAGAAGAAACTCCCAGGAAATTTAATATTGCAATTTAGTAAACTAAAAAGGCCCTATTGGCATGTGTTGCAATGTTAATATTTCATCATTGATATATAAACTATCAGACTGCGTGCTGGGTAGTAGTGGGTTTCAGTAGGCCTTTAGCCAAAAATTAACAAAAGGAAAAGGCAATAAAACATAGGGATGAATATGTAAAATGACAGTAAAACTGAACTGGTTTCAAAGTAAACAGAATGCTGGACGACAGCAAAAACTTGCAGCATGTGGAGCAGAGACGGACGGCGTCCACAAAGTACATCCGTGCATGACATGGCACTGTTGTAAGCATTTCACCAATCTCGCGCACTCAGCAAATTTGGACGCGATCTAACAGCAAAACAGTCTCCCAACACTGCGTAGATGGCATCAAGGCCTATTTATCCAAGCGTGAGGGTTGGGAAACAAAGGTGTTTGGCAAGGGAAGTGTGGATTCAGGCCGGGTGGCCTATTTCAAGTTCCAGGTAACCCTACATTATTATATTTTATAAATAGTAAACCAAGTTGTGGTAGTAGTTTAGTCATGGATGTACACTGTATAGTGATGAATTCAATAAACATTTGATTCGATTTGATTTGACATTAAATTTGCAAAATGTGGTTGCGCCCGTTGGTATTGTGCTTACAACAGCAAACGACAATGTCCCCACAAAGAAGAATAGCAACAACTTCAATAGCCTTGCTTGCTAACGCAAAGCAGGTGCGGGGAATAGCGCTCAAAGGAAGACATAAAACTGCTACAGGAAAACACAAAAATAACAGCACAAGACAAGAACTAAAGCACTACACACAGGAAAACACCAACAAACTCAAAATAAGGCACGAGGAGGACCTGGTGGAGTTTTATTTTTTTAACTTTTTCTGCTGGTGGTGTGCCTCCGGATTTTTAAATGGAAAAAAATGTGCCTTGTCTCAAAAAAGGTTGAAAAACACTGCTTTAACGTTTAAAAGAGCCCCCTTGTGCAGTAATCATAACCCACTTTCGCATGAAAAGTGTGTTATGATTGGCGTTGGTCATTATTGTTCTATTAACTTTCTTTTACTAGTTCCACACTTAGCAGCGGCTGAAAAGCTACAAACACAGAAAAGGTCCAAAACCAAAAACAAGGGAAAATGCTGAAATCACATACGCTACATCAGTGTTGGCGCTGGGAATTTTCCAAATGAGTCTTAAATATGGGGTCCCACTGTTTTGTTACTGTTTTGTAAAAAAATGTTAAGTGTATGCATTATCCTGTTGTATCTCACATTCCATATTGTTTTGGAAAAAGGTTGTCATAAATGTAAAAAAGAAAACTAACGCAAAAGAAAACAAATATTCAATGTCAATCAATCAATCAAAATGTACTTATATATAAGTGTCTAAAATGGCTGCACAAGCCACAACGACGTCCCACATACAATGAGAAACTTAAAGAGGGGACTGCAGATTTGGGGTCCAGCAGGGGATCATCTTGAGGGGAGACTAGTCAGCAGCGCAGAGATGTCATCAAATGATGCACAGATGAGTGGTCCACCCCAGGTCCCGAATTTGAACAGCTAGCGCGTCATCTGTGGTCACATATTCACCTTGTCACCATTTTTTACTTTTTAAATTCGATCTCAATTCTGTACACTGCTGCTGGATTTTTTAATTTTCCTGAGGGAACTCTCCTGAAGGAATCAATAAAGTTCTATCTATCCATCTATCTATCTATCTATCTATCTATCTATCTATCTATCTATCTATCTATCTATCTATCTATCTATCTATCTATCTATCTATCTATCTATCTATCTATCTATCTATCTATCTATCTATCTATCTATCTATCTATCTATCTAATCTGTGCCCACCCCTCTCCACTCAGGAGAGGGGGGCAGAGCAGAAGAGAGACGGCAGATCAACTGGTCTAAAAGGGGGGTCTATTTAAAAGCTTGAGTAAACAAATTAATTTTAAGATGGGACTTAGATTCTTCTACTCAGGTAGCATCTCTAACTGTTACCGGTAGTGCATTCCAGAGTACTGGAGCCCGAATAGAAAACGCTCTATAGCCCGCTGACTCTTTTTGTTCTCTGGGAATCGTTAATAAGCCAGAGTTCTTTGAATGCAGATTTCTTGCAGGGACATATGGTACAATACATTCTGCAAGATAGGATAGAGCTAGACCGTGTAGTATTTTATTTGTAAGTAGTAAAACCTTAAAGTTGCATCTTAAGTGCACAGGAGGCCAGTGCAAGTGAGCCCATATAGGTGTAATATGATCAAACTAAATTGTTCTTGTCAACAGTCTTGCAGCCGTATTTTATACCAACTGTTCCAAAATGGGGTCCCAGGGACCCCATCAAGTCATAAAAATGGGATCACTTTTTTCTTAACGGTTTTGAAAACAAATGATAAATGTATGCATTATCCTGTTATATCTCACATTCTATATTGTTTTGGTAAAAGGTTTTCATAAATGTTACTTAATTCCCCAAAAATAATATAAAAGATAAAAAAAAAATATATGCATATGTAAATATATTCAGTTATAAACATTTATTCACATTCTTCTTTCCTTCATGGATCTAAACTTTACGGCTGCTGCCCCAAAATCAAAGTTTTCTACCTGACGAGGACCACTCAGCCTATTTTACTAGAATACCCTTATGAGCATTATATATATCAAAATCAAATACCTACTGTGCTTTTTACTTGTCTTGTCTCATAAGGTTGTTCTAGTCAAATATGCGTGTGGAAATATGCGATGTGGAAATATCAAAATATGAATCACTTTTTGTCAGGCAATATTACATTCAATGAAAATTTGACATAAATGACTACATCCAAACACTTGATTAATATTTATTGTGTGCACAAGGCAGTGTTGGCACTAGGAATTTTCAAAATGGGCTCCCAGGGACCCCATCAAGTCATAAAAATGGGGTCCCACTTTTTTGTAACCGTTTTGAAAGCAAATGATAAATTTATGTATTATCCTGTTATAAATCACATTCTGTATTGTTTTGGAAAGAGGTTGTCATAAACCTTACTGAATTCATTAAAAAAATCATAAAAAATTTTTTTTTTTTAGTAAATGTATTTAGTTATAAACATTCAGTCTTTTTTCCTTTATGGATCTAAACTTTACCGCTGCCTCCCAAAAATCAAAGTTATCTGGCTGAGGAGGACCACTCAGCCAATTTAACTAAAAGCATGAGCATTACGTATATCAAAATCAAGTACCAACTGTACTGTTTACTTGTCTTGTCTCATAAGAGTATTTTAGTCAAATATGCGTGTGTAAATATCAAAATATTAAGTTGAATCACTTTTTATTACATTTAATGAACATTTTCCATAAATTAATACATCCAAACACTTTATAAATATATATCATCCGCACAAACAAATAACAGTAACAATTAAATGTATCTTCCAAACAAGAAAGAGGTTTTATCACATTAACATCGCACTAACAACAGTTATTTAAATCTCATTAGTAACACAGTAAAGGTAAACTGTCCCTTTCCGGACACGATAAAGGCTGAAATAATGTCAAACGTAGCGTTACAATAACCACGAAGACAAAGTGTTTGTCTCACACCGAGTAATCCGCTGCGGACAGACGATGCCAAGAAATGCAGGTTTTGCGAGCGGTCCAGAGTTTTGACCGGGAGAGAAAAAAATCTGTGCCCCGGGGACGCGCGGACTTCGGGAAATGCGCGTCCTTTCGGATTTCAATGTGTAAAAAGACGCACAAAGTGCAATAACGCCAACATTTAGGATCAATATTAAATGTTAAAGAAAAATCCTGAAAATGCCCAAATCAACAACACCCAAAAACAAATGAATGAGAGATGTGCTGCAACTGCACAGAATATAAATTAAGGTACAATATCCGTGCCAATAACCGTGCTATCAATTAATCAAGTTTTATTTGTACAACACCGTAAAACATTGTGACATTTTCATTTCGTTACTTCCCTATTTGGGCATTTCGCAGATTTTTTCTTGAGCATTTTGTTTTTGCCTCATGGCGTCTAAATGCAGACATTTGAATTTACAGCATTTTCCCTTTGCGTGTTTTGGATCATTGCTGTGTCTTGGCCACTGTAGTTTTGGCCCCCTGAGGGATATACAGTACTAAAAATGAAAGCAAAAGGCTTATCAGTGTCATGATTTTGTTTTAAAATTGTTGTCAAATGTACCCATTTTTTTCTTATACATACAATGTCTATAAAGCTTTTGCAAAATGTTGCTTCTATAAAGAAAATCCTAAAGGTCTATTTATGTCCAAGTGAAAACATGTTAGTACAAACCTGGTGTCAATAATAAAAATAATACAGAACAAGGGTTAGCATAAATATTCACCCCCTTTTGAAGTTACTGACCTAATTCAACTGACGTCCTTCTGGTTGATGATTGCAGTGTCACAAGAAGTGCCATGGAGATCACTTGAATGCGTGTGAAAATATTTTTGTGTGAAAATTCCGGCTTCTGTTTTTTTTTTTTGTGTTCCTGCTACCAAAGAACACTGCAAGAAAGTCAAGGGAATATATCCTTGTGAAGTATAAGAAGAGATTGCGACAAGAAGATTTCCAACTCACTGGGAATCCCTCTGACTCCAGTTGACTCCATGATTAAGAAATGGAAGGAGTATGGTTTATTTCAACCGGTAAACCTACCCAGAGACGGTCGTCCTCACAAACTGAGCCATCGGGCAAGAGTAGCACTGGTGAGGGAGGTCACCAAGATGCCTGGACAACTCCTAAAGCCCTTTAGTGGACCTTGAGAAGAAAAAGCCACCGTTGGAAAAAGCTCACATGAAAACTCGACTGCGGTATGCCCAAAAAAATGTGGGCAGGGTCAGTTGGAAGAAGGTTCTTTGGTCTGATTTGGAGAAAACTGCAATTTTTGTCCATCTGACTAAGTCAGCAAACCTCCCTGCCAACACCATCAGTGGTGGCAACATCATGTTTTGAGGATACTTCTAAGCAGCTGGCTCTTCCTTTTGTGAAGTTAGAGCTGAACATGAGCACTGAAGAATTCCAGCGAATCCTGGAGAGGGAACCGTTTTAATCTGCGAGAGAACTACGCTTTGGGACGGAGAATTTTTTTTTTGTCCAGGAACTCCAGACATACCAAAAGCTACCAAGACAACAAGGGTAGTGTTCTCCGGTGACCGGACACCCAGATCTCAATACAACTGACAATTTGTTGCTGGACTACAAACGAGATGTGTAGTCCAGAACCCAGACATTGCATTGCCCGGATCAGATGTGCCAGCCTGATTGAGACCGATCCACTTCCTTTTTGTCATATTCTTGGACCACGTGCTCAGGAAGGCCATCAATAGACGTGAGCAGGATTTTGGCCTTACCATTACACCAAGGAGGTCAAGAAGACACCCTGCACTAGTCTTGACGGACCTTGACTATGCGGACGACATCAGCCTCTTCTCCAAACAAATGGAACTCTTGAGCAGAGTGGAGTCAGAGTGGGCCAAGGTTAGCCTTCGGCTGAATGCCAAGAAAACCGAGGTGGTCACCTGTAACACCCAAGCGGAATACCCACTATTCAAAACAACATGAAGCACTGCTCTGAAGGAAGTCAATGACTTCAAGTACCTGGGCTCATGGGTCAACTCAACAGAGCAGGATCTAAACGTGAGGAAGGCACTTGCACGGAGGGCCCTGAACGGCATGGCTAGTGTGTGGAACTACAATCTCCTCCGACAAATAAAACTCAACTTCTTCTACGCGACTGTGGAATCTGTTCTCCTATATGGCAGTGAATGCTGGACCCTGAAGCCTACCCTGCAGAAGTCTCTAGACGGGTGCTACACCAGAATGCTACGTGTAGTGCTCAACATCAGCAAGAGTAAACCTGTTACCAACGAGAATCTTTATCTGTATACACCGGGTGAGCGTCAAAATAGGAGCCAGGAGAATGAGACGAGCAGGACACTGCCAAAGACACCAGGATCTGCCAGCCAGCAAACTGGTACTGTGGGAACCAACACCTGGGCACCGGTTACAAGGATGTTCCACTGTAACATATGTGCACGTACTCAAGAATGATGCGGGAGCACAAATCACCAACGAGCTGGCCAGATGTATGGAGAACCGTGATAACTGGAGACAACGATGGAAGGCTCGTTTGAGGACGACCTCGAGAGAGAGACGGACTCAGTACTGGGACTGCAGCCAACTATCCACTAATGGAATCAGGACCTAAAGGGGGTGAATATTTATGTGGTGTTTTACATTACATTGTCTCATTTCAAACCGCTGACACCAGTTTGTAAGAAATCCATTTTCTTTTTGACATAAAAGTACAATTTTTTTTGGTGCAAATTCTTGTTTAAAAAAAGGCCAAATGATATAACGACCATAACACATCCAAGTGTGTGCATACTTTTTATAATTATTGTACCGGTGCACTGGAAAGTTAGAATTTCAGAGTTCCTTGTCAAAATTTCAACTGGAGCGTTCTCAGGTTCGGATTTCCTTCTTGGACAGTCGGAGCATTGTCGCCACCTTCTGAAGCCGTCCATTCCTTTTCTATCACTTGTCCCTCTTCCCTCCCGGGGTCGCGGGGAACCTGGAGCCTATCCAAGCTGCATTCGGGCGGACGTCCAGGTACACTCTGGACAATTCGCAACCTCATTGCAGGCCCAACACAGATAGACAACTTTTACAATATGTTGTTAGCACTTCTGATTCATTTTTATCAAGCTAAATCAACCATCTCAGGGCTGTACGCTTAGATTTTTCACTAGGAGCACGGGTGCTATTAAATAAATAAAAATATAGTTGCACAGATAAAATTTAGTAACAAAAGGAAATCTATTAACTATCACAATGTCATTATTAACTCTAACAATAACATACAAACATCATAAGGCCTACTGCAACCCTCAATGTAAAGTTACTGTGGCTTCAAAGTCTTCCCAATAATGCCATGACGTGTGACAGTATCAAATGAAAACTTGGTGAGTGTAGTTTTTTACTGGCGCTTAAGAGTTGCCCTGGTCTGAAATAAACTACATCTCACAGAGTCTTCTGCAAGGACCGGCGAGGTGGGGGTGTGGAACGCCGTAATTAGGAACTGATGTGTTCATGGTAGGTAAGAGACTTAGACACTCTTTTATTGTCATTCAAATTTGAACTTTACAATACAAATAAGAACAACATTTTGTTGCATTAGCTTGTTGTAGTGCAGGATAAAAGAGCAATAAGGTGCAGATATAAATAAATTGATTACAGATAAATATAATGCACTTTCGCATATGCATCCCTGTTTATGGATGTATGTTATATTGTCTTTATATTCCAGCGAGTTAATCAGTTTTTTGGGGGGGGAATTGTGGGGATTATTATGACGCGTTCAAGACTCTTATGGCCTAAGGCAGGGGTCGGCAACCTTTACCACTCAAAGAGACATTTTGACCCGTTTCACAATATAAAGAAAACAATGGGAGCCACAAAACTCTTCTGAAATTTAAAATGAAATAACACTGCGTACAGTTTTTTTTTTTGCTTTGTGCTATTTATAAACCAGGGGTCTCAGCCCCACGACCAGCACCTTAGTAAGAAAATTTAATGTCAGTGTGGCCTGCGAGTTTAATATGAATGCCGCTTGACAGGATTAAACTTGCCAAATTTTCCGGGAGGCTCCCGAATTCTCAGAGCAACTATTTTCGCGAATATCTGCTGATTTTCACCCAAACAACAATTATTAGGGCGGACTATGAAGGCAATGCATTTAACGCCCTCTACAACATGTACAAACAGCTTGCCAGCCCAATTACATAATTTATGTGGCTTCCGCAGACACACATACACGACTGCAAGGCATACTTGTTCAACAGCCATATAGGTCACACTAAGAGTGCCCGTTTGAACAACTTTAAGACTCTTACTAATATGCGCCACACTGTGAACCCACACCAAACAAGAATGACAAACACATTTCGGGAGAACATATGCACTGTAACACAACATAAACACAACAGAACACATACCCAGAATCCCATGCATCCCTAACTATTCCAGGCTACATTATACACCCCTGCTAGCACCAACCCCCCCCAACCGACGCACAAGGGGGGTGGGGGGGTTGGTGCTAGCAGGGGTGTATAATGTAGCCCGGAATAGTTAGGGATACATGGGATTCTGGGTACTTTTTCTGTTGTGTTTATGCTGTGTTACAGTGCGGATGTTCTCTCGGAATGTGTTTGTCATTCTTGTTTGATGTGGGTTCACAATGTGGTGCATATTAGTAAGAGTCTTAAAGTTGTTTATATCACAACCCTCAGTGTGACTTGTACGGCTGTTGACCAAGTATGCCTTGCAGTCACTTACGTGTGTTAACAGAAGCTGCGAATAGCATGCGACCGGCCGGCACGCAGATAGTGTGGTGTTAAAGCGGGCGCAACGACATGTTTTAGAGGACGTTAAAAGCATTGCCATCACGACATGCCCTCAATACTGTAGTCCAGGTGAAAATCGGAGAATGTTAGCCCCGTGTGATTTCCGGGAGAGGCACCAAAATCCAGAAACCTCCCGAAATAATTGGGAGGGTCAGCGATTATGCAGCTGAGCCACATCAGAGTGATCAAAGAGCCGCGGGTTGCCGACTCCTGGCCTAAGGGAAGAAGCTATTACAGAACCTGGAGGTTATGCTACGAAGGCTGCGGGAACATCTTTTTGGAGACCAGCAGTGAAAACAGTCTCTGGTGGGGATGGGAAGAGTCTCTACAGATTTTCTGAGCCCTGGTCAGACAGCGGATTTTTGCGAGGGGAATTTTTTGTTTTTTATCTGAAAATTTCATCAAAATCAGCCCATAACCGTTTTGAATTAAGTTGCTAACAAACATACTAACAAACCCTAAGGTGTTTTGGCGGAGCGTATGTAAGAAAGTCTGCATTCTGCAAAACAAAGCGTGCAATCACAGCGGGAAATCACCTAAACAAAGTACACTGGTGGAAATTGGAGTACAATGAAAAGCTGCTTCATAAAGCCTCAATCTATTCATACATTTTTCACTGCTTGTATCTCGCTACTTCATAAAGCCTCAAGCCATTCGTATATTTTTTACTGCTTGTACCTCTCGATGTAGCGGGGAGGCTGGAGCCTTATCCAGCTACTCACTGGCAGAAGGCAGGATACACACTGGACAAGTCGTTGTCTTTTAAACCGTCACTCAGAAAAGATGTTTGAAGCCAGGGAAGATAAACATGACTTTGTGAGGTGTTTACTATATTAAATTGTTAGTTAACGTTTCTGAGAAACGGAATGTTCTAGACTGATATAGAAAAATGTCCACTCCTTTTCAAGTAAAAGTTAGAAGACACTGAAGTGTACATTACTGTTTCACACCTGGATGTTAACAGATCTTTAAAGACATTCAACTGTAAGTTTTTTGTTCAGTATTTGCTTGAAACAGTAGATGTTCCTGCACATATTTATTTGTAGTAATACATATAATTAGAACTATTTTTGCATTATGGTTGTGTTAAATAACAGTAAGTGTGTTTATCCTAAACATTCCTACCACTTCATTTTACACACTATGGCTTTTTTTTTGGACATTTACCTGAATAATAATTTACCGGGGCCTTAATACCGTGATAATACCGCGCCGTGGGATTTTGATACCACTACATCCCTAGTCATTGATTGTGCAGCCCCAATCCTTCCTGTATCATGGTAAGTTCCTGCCCTGGTTCTTTGAGGAGATGGCCACAATAGAGGTAGAGGTACAGTATTGTCAGCATTTTTTTTTTTTGACGCCACAAGAACTTCGTCACCATTTTTTCAGGTTCGATGGTTGTCCCACCATGCGGCCTTTTCAATTTTTTCCGATGGTGCATCTAGAAAGTTAATGTCTAAAAAGTGGACCACTGAGGTTTTCCTCCTGGCAAGACCCCCAGCCCCTGCCCCACTGATTCCTGTCATGTTTTCACCTCAGTCTTTTTCCCTGGCACTTCTGTCTGCAGTGTCCACGCACGCTTCCCGGTATGTCTCACAACCAGCGCCACCGGCCACCTCCCTCCCACGCCGACTTCCAGCCTTCTCTGAGATCCCTCAGCTTTTCAGAGCGACGTCGTCCCTCAGCAGACCACGACTTCCCTGGAATGTTGTCCTCATCCTATTCTTACTATTCCTCTTTGCCACCCCGAAGCTCGCCTCTTGACTCGACAGACATCCTGAACAGCTGTGGTCTGGAGGCCACAGACTTGTCTCTCCTTGCACAGTTTCCTGAAGATGCTTTGACTGTGGAATCGCTGCCACACATCCTCGATAAGATCAAATCCAACAGGAGAATGCCTCCCCTTAACTCTTTGTCCCATTTGCCAGGATCGGCAATGCAAGCCACTAACCAGAGGGACAGACAGGAACACTGGGGGAATCCCATGGGATACGGTCTTGTCTCCCAAAACCATTCTACCAGGAGAGACCATCTGCAGCATTCATTCCCTTCTGCCTACGACGTGGACGATAGGGTGCCGTTTTCTGGCCGCGATGCCCAACTGGCAAGACCAGAAAAACTCATTCCCTCCCTCTTCTCCGTGCCTGGCCCAGCTAACAGACTCTTGACACAGCCCATGGAGAGACAACGGAGAACTGGAACTGGTTGGGAACAAGGTCGTTCTGACGCCTCTTCCAGCAAGATATACCGCCAACCCACCGGTGGGGCCTTGCCCTGTAAAAAAGTAGCAATGGACTTCCATGGCACAACACCTCCAATGTACCCGTACTCGTGTTCTCTGTGTAATGTCACTGTGCTCTCAGAGAAGGTAAGTACTCTCTGCCGTGTGATCGAGGCCCTCTTTAGCGCCCTTTAAGGGATGCTTGTCTGATGTGCTTGTCTGAAAAGAAGGAACTTGTGGTGAGTTCATTTGTCAGAGGACACCAAAAATATATGACCATTGTGTTTTTCAGTTCTGGACCAAACACATCAACAGCTCCAATCATGCAGAGAGACAACACATCCTGCTTCAGAGGTGAGTCTGGACTTGTAACTTTGTCCTCGACTGGCTTGTTGTACTCCATAGCTTCATGAGCAACGTTGTCTTGTTTTTTTTCCCTCCTCAGCTTTCCAACGTGGGACTGCCGCATGGAACCAGTCACCAGGTTAGTTCAGTGGATGAACTGGATTCTAATCGACACGGTTGGCCATTAGCATTTTGGCAAATGCAGTTAATGCGATCAAAAGTTTACATACACTTATAAAGGACATAATGTCATGGCTGTCTTGAGTTTTCAATAATTTCTACAACTCTTATTTTTTTGTGATGGAGTGATTGCAGCACATACAAAAACATTCATGAAGTTTGGTTCTTTTAGGAATTATTATTGGGTCTACTGAAAATGTGACCAAATCTGCTGGGTCAATAGTGTACATACAGCAATGTTTGTATTTGGTTACATGTCCCTTGGCAAGTTTCACTGCAATAAGGCGCTTATGGTAGCCATCCACACACTTCTGGCAAGCTTCTGGTTGAATTTTTGACCACTTTTCTTGACAAAATTGGTGCAGTTGAGCTAAATTTGTTGGTTTTTCTGATATGGACTTGTTTCTTCAGCATCGTCCACACGTTTAAGTCAGGACTTTGGGAAGGCCATTCTAAAACCTTCATTCCAGCCTGATTTGCCATTCCTTTACCATTTTTGACGTGAAGAAAATTATGTTCTTTACAAGTTATGTAAACTTTTGATCGCAACTGTATGTCATGAGAGTGCACTTTTCAGGACATTCAATTAATCGCAACTAAACTGTTTGGTGTATCTTAGAAGATGTTTTGCCACTCATCCAATGGGCTTTATTCATGCTCGTAGACTTAGACCAGTCAGATCTAGTCTTAGACTTGGATTTGTCAGATCTACAGACCCTTTGCAAAAAAATTGAATATCATGGAAAACTGTGTTTATTTCCACAATTCCATTCAAAGCGTTGAACTTCCATAACTATTAGATTCAGGAGCCACCACTTAAAGGATTTCAATTATTTAGTTGTTTAGTTGTATATACAGTGGGGCAAAAGAGTATTTAGTCAGCCACCGATTGTGCAAGTTCTCCCATTTAAAATGATGACAGAGCTCTGTAATTTTCATCATAGGTACACTTCAACTGTGAGAGACAGAATGTGAGAAAAAAATCCAGGAATTCACATTGTAGGAATTTCAAAGAATTTATTTTGAAATTATGGTGGAAAATAAGTATTTGGTCAACCATTCAAAGCTCTCACTGATGGAAGGAGGTTTAGGCTCAAAATCTCACGATGCATGGCCCCATTCATTCTTTCCTTAACACGGATCAATCGTCCTGTCCCCTTAGCAGAAAAAGAGCCAAAATGGATACATGGATGATACAGCAGAGGATTGGGAGAATGTCATGTGGTCAGATGAAACCAAAATAGAACTTTTTGATACAAACTCAACTCGTCGTGTTTGGAGGAAGAAGAATACTGAGTTGCATCCCAAGAACACCATACCAACTGTGAAGCATGGGGGTGGAAACATCATGCTTTGGGGCTGTTTTTCTGCTAAGGGGACATGTTGATTGATCCGTGTTAAGGAAAGAATGAATGGGGCCATGTATCGTGAGATTTTGAGCCAAAACCTCCTTCCATCAGTGAGAGCTTTGAATGGTTGACCAAATACTTATTTTCCACCATAATTTACAAATAAATTATTTAAAATTCCTACAATGTGAATTCCTGGATTTTTTCCCCCCACATTCTGTCTCTCACAGTTGAAGTGTACCTATGATGAAAATTACAGACCTCTGTCATCATTTTGAGTGGGAGAACTTGCACAATCGGTGGCCGACTAAATACTTTTTTGCCCCACTGTAATTTGGGCCTCCGGCTCATAAAACCCACAAAAACAGGATTTCTAAAACGTCTATACCGTGAGGAAATCAGCCCATATTTTACAGGACATTAATATTTTAAAATGAGTGTCACACACTACTTGTCTACTAAATTCAAAGCACCTACACAGGTTGTCATTTTATTGCTTCACTTTGGTTCAATTGTCTCAGTTAGGATAAATACAGGGAAAACTGCAGACTTGACAATTGTCCAGAAGACAATCAAATACCCTTCATTGGTACGCCACAAAAGTTCATAGCAAAGGAGGCTGGCTGTTCACAAAGTGCTGTGTCCAAGCATATCAATGGAAAGTATCGTGGAAGGGCAAAATGTGTCAGCAGAAGATGCACCAGCAGAAGAGCTGACCGTGGGCTTCTGCGGATTATCAAAGAGAGAAGATTCATGAATCTGACAGAGAAGTAAATTGTGATTCCTTCGCATTATTCTAATTTTTTAACTCCTGTTTTGTGGGGTTTTGGAGCCGGAGGCCCACATTATGTACATATATTGGGGCGTCATGGCGGAGTGGGTAGTGCGGCCGTGCCAGAAACCTGAGGGTTGCAGGTTCGCTTGACATCCAAAATTGACATCCAAAATCGCTGCCGTTGTGTCCTTGAGCAGGAGACTTCACCCTTGCCCCCGGTGCCGCTCACACTGGTGAATGAATGATGAATGAATGATTGGCAGCCGCGCGAGCAATGACACCCCCTGCAGCTGATAGATGTTACCCCCGTGGCTGCCGTCGGGGTTAGTAGTTTTTTCCCCAGCAACTGTCCTTCCTCCGAAGCCAGAGCCAAAAATCTTGTATGACTTTCCTCAGCTTCCCTCCAGTCACTCCTGCGTCCCTCAAAAGGCCTGTGGCTGACAGGCCCATGTAGCCTCGGCAGCATACCTCCACTGGGTAGATAGTAGCTTTCCAGCCAGCCTCCCGGCACCCTGCTGCCAGCTCTGCATACTTTGCCTTCTTGTGCTCAAAAGCAGCTTTAATCCTCTCTCCTGCTGGCACTGTCAGCTCAATGAGGTGCACCGCTCTTCCCTTGCTGGACCACACCATGATGTCAGGATGGAGAGATATAGTTGGGATCTCCATGGGGAACCGGAGCTGCTTGTTGAGATCAACCCTCATGTCCCACTCCTGGCTGGGGGAGAGGAGCCTCGATGTCTCTCTAGGCCTGGTGTGTCTTTGTCCACCCCCTTCCATGGCAAAGCTGGTGTGATTCTCTGCTGGTTCTTTGCTGCCCAGTCGACACCCCTCCAGCACCTCAGACAGTTTCCCCAGGACCTGGTCGTGACGCAACCTATAACACTTTGGGAGAGTGCGATCTTGCAGCCTGACAAGATATGCTGGAAGCTTGCGTTGGGAACATTGCAGAGTTTTCCTCATTCCCGAACCATTGATGAAGGTTATGAGGACAGGGATGCGTTATTATTTATTTTTATCATTAAATCAATGGTTAATTTGGTCTCGTAAAAATCATGACAATAACATCGTTTATCGGCAATATTTTGTTGGTAAATATATAAAGAAAAATTTGTAATCGGCCCCGGCCAAGGCAAAACAAAACGTCTTCTCAGACAAACCAAACAGTCCAGTTGCGATCGATTGAGTGCTCTGAGAAAACAATGACCTGGATCCATAGATTTGTTAACACTAGTTATGTCATTGAAGATCTGGCAGACAAGAGAAGAAGAGGAAAGACAGCAGCAGTAAGTCACTTTATCACATGTTCACTGTGTTCCACCAATGTCTAATCATTTGTAATCCTTGGGTCCACCAGACTTGCGTCCCGCTAACCATGTTGAGGAGAAGGTAAGACGCAGCCAAAAGATTTGCATCTGTGTCACCTTTGAGTAAACGTGCATCTGATTCATCCACCGCTTACCTTTCAGGCAGCCAAGAGAAGCAATGTGGTGTGTGTCAAATTTTCTCCTCAGACTGTGGACGAGGTCTACCTCAGGAAACTGGTGGAACCATTTGGCAAGATCACCAAGATCCTTGTGTTTGCTTCACTTGTGCGTACACGGCAAGCGTTAACTTGTTGATTCTTTGAAAGATTTTAAGCCAGTTGCTTCGACTGAAGCTTTTGTGGAATGTTGAGTCCATCATGGCAGAACTTTCGTGCTCACGCTCGCTGACTTCTCCCAACAGGCCTTCATGGAGATGGGCTCTGCTTATCAAGCACAGGAGTTGGTGAATTTCCACAACCAATCTCCCAAAAAGAACGGCAAGCAAATGGAGTTCAGCATCTCCCACTCTTTCAACTTTGTGAAGGTGTGTGTTAATCGGCCAACCAGAAGAAGTCTGTCGAGGCCTTGTGATGGTTCTCTTCATATTGTTTGTTGTGTGATCAGAGCTCTCGGGTGCTGCACTTCACCCCATCCCTAGAAGGAGACAAAGACAGGTCGAATCTCTTAAGTGTTGTCAAACGCTTTGGCCAGCCTACCTATACGCTATTCCTGCCAACTGATGTGAGCACACCTTACTGACAGCGCTACTAAAAGTCCCTTGCTCCATTTTTACCAGAACTTCCATTTTTCCAGGCGTTTATCGAGATGAACAGTCTCCGTGACGCTCAAAAGGTGGTGGAGAATTATTCGTCTAACATCCTAAGGGTCAATGACAACATCCTGAAAGTTTCTTTCTCTGCAGAATACTCAAGTCTCTTGTGAGTGTTACATTGCATTCCAACTTTGTCCCAGAAAACTAGCTGATCTTTTCTCTGCCCCCTAGGAAAGTTTCTTCTGCTCAGCAGTACAAAGAAGAATCAACCAAGAGGACAAGGAGCAGACATGACGACAGCCCATCCAAGAAAAGGAAGAGAGATGAGGACAGGTCCAAGTCACGAGAGAGTGAGGACAGTTCCACGTCCCGGGAGAGGAAGGCCAGGTCCATGTCCCGGGAGAAGAAGGCCAGGTCCATGTCTCGGGAGAGGAACGCCAGGTCCAAGTCTCGGGAGAGGAAGGCCAGGTCCAAGTCCCGGGAGAGGAAGGCCAGGTCCAAGTCCCGGGAGAGGAAGGCCAGGTCCAAGTCTCGGGAGAGGAAAGCCAGGTCTAAGTCAGTGGAAAGAAAGGCCAAGTTTCAAGAGAAGAAGACAAAAGAAGAGAAGCCTGACACTGGTAAGACAAGAAATTGGGGAATTAGACTAGTTCTCCTTATAGTAAGCAGCCTTTTCCAGATGGTTTGTGAAGAACCAAGTCCTGTTGGTCTTAAACAAATATCCGTTGTCCTGGTCCACAGAGTCCAGTTCTGCTTCTGCTGCAGCTCTGCTAAAATCCTCGGAAGATGTATGTGATGACAAAGTCCACCACGTCTATGAAGAAGAGTAGGTTTTGCACATTTTCCGTTGTTCGTGTTTTTGCACTTAGGGCTAGCCAATCTCCCATAGACCCCAAAAGACCTTTGACACTGATCCCAGTACTGTCTCAACGTTGACGTACCCGTCATATCATGCCAAAATTTCATTACATTTCCTGTTTTTTGTGTCCACAATAAGAAACTTCTGGTAAAGGTACATTGGAATGACTTGACATCGATAGTTGGTTATTGAGGAGCAGTTGCGATTCATCAGCATGTAACATGACTCTCCTAGCCCTGGGGATATATATATATATATATATATATATATATATATATATATATATTTTTTTTTTTTTTTTTTTTATATATATATACATATATATATATATATACATATATATATATATATTAGGGGTGTAACGGTACATAAATATTTCGGTTCGGTAAGTACCTTGGTTTAGAGGTCACGGTTCGGTTCATTTTCGGTACAGCAAGAAAACAACAAAATATAAATTTTTTGGTTATTTATTTACCAAATTTGTAAACAATGATTTTATCCTTTTAACATTGGGAACACTATAATAATTCTGCCCACGTTAATCCACATTAAACTGCCTCAAGTTGTTGCTTTGATTAAATACAATGACAAAACCTTTCTTCTACATATAAAAAGTGCAACATTAAACAGTTTCAAGTCAACTCATCAGGCTTAATTTATTACAGCATTTGGGAAGCCTGTAGTTGATTTTTATTATGTAAATGTTATATTTGTATCAACATGTGATAGCAGGGACCCTGCCATTCAAAACTAGGCTGCTACATTACTAATGATTAATGTAACTACTGCTGAAATAATAGTACAATAGCAATAGGAGAGACTATTCATCCCTGGACACCATGCAGTTCATGTAAGTTCATGTGAAATAACAGACAGACAGGGCTTTGCTGCCCCTAAAACACACACACACACACACACACACACACACACACACACACAGCAAAATGAGCTAACGTTACGCTAAAAGCTAACTAGCCTTCCCCTCAAACCAGAACTGCGAGCGAGCTGAGGTGCAGTTTAAGTTTGTAGAAAGTCAACGAGCTCATAGTGATGTTTAAAAAGTAGTTGACTTGGAAATGTTTAGTATCATTAGGGGAGAGTCCGCTGCTCCCCTACTAAACACATATCTGCTCGACGCTGAAGTAGTGACTCCATGCACTCTGAATACGCACTGCTGATTGGCTGTTACATCGCTCTGAATACGCACTGCTGATTGGCTTTTCATGTAACCAATCAGATGGTTGTGTGGGTGGTACAAATGCTTGCTGCTGAGACAGAGGCAGAAAGCAGAGCAGCTTGTGAAGACTTACAAACTCGTTCGGTACGCCCGTGTGCCAAACCGAAACCCTCGTACCGAAACGGTTCAATACAAATACACGTACCGTTACACCCCTAATATATATATATATATATATATATATATATATATATATATATATATATATATAGGAGAGAGACAGAGACATATACACACACACAGGTGTACATTTTACATTAACATAATGGATTAATAATTTATATAATTGAACATAGGTTGATTGGCAACACTAAATTGGTCCTAGTGTGTGAATGTTGTCTGTATATCTGTTGGCCCTGTGATGAGGTGGCAACTTGTCCAGGGTGTAATCCGCCTTCCACCCGAATGCAGCTGAGATAGGCTCCAGCACCCCCCGTGACTCCAAAAGGGACAAATGGTAGAAAATGAATGGATGGATAATTGGATATTAATATTTAAAAGTTGAACTTCTACCTTGTTTACTTTTGTGACATCCCCCTTAAAGTTTTGTGATAAGTCAGAAATATCAAGCAGCTATAAGTGCGCCAAAGATGGATAAGTGTGGAGAAAGTGTTTTGCATTTCCCCATCATGCTTTGTAATTTATTTAAATGGGTGTCATTTAGTTTTTTTATGGTGCATGGACATTGTTTATAATATCTACAAATTGTCTTATATTGTGTTAAGTGTGACCATGTCTGTTGGCATTTTGTTTTGGTTCGATAGGGAAGGTTGTTTGCATTGGGTCATATAAGAAAATGTAGTGCATGGTTTCATTCAAATCATGATAAGTGGTCATAGACATGAATTACTCCTGTTGTCGTCAAGATTTTGATACCACAGCAACATATTATTTGAGTTTGAAAAGGAATTGAAATCTCCCTCCGGAGAGATTTCTTATGACTCATGACTTCTCGTTGGCCAAATCGGCAAGCCGACCGTAGTTTGAACACCACTGTTATAAATGCTCATTTATCCCAAAGTAGTTGTTGGTGGCGGCTCTCACGAGGTCTGTCATGATTAGTTGTAGCAAACGCAGAATGCACTCTTGTTGTTGACAAAGGTATGAAAGGAAATAAGTTCGAATAATGCTTAAAATGATCAAAATACTAATTATAACATGTTATCCTGAAATTGTGTTTTTGTAGGGCCGGGGGATCAAACGATTAAAGTATATATCGCCAGAGACACGTAATCGATATCAATAAAACATGCGTTCAAACTTTTTTTTTTGTCGGGGAAAAAAACAAGTTACGAAGTAAGGTCGCATGAACAAAGGCACTCGCTGTCTGGTACCTGAGCAGCGCAGGAAGTAATCACTGATAAGTGGGAGTGACACGCTAACAGCCAAAATTTGCACAATTTTGTTACACTGTAATAATAATTTCTTACTTATTACTTATTCTTGCACCTTCATTTTAAGAAGTTATTCAGTATTCAATGTGATTTTACAATTTTGTTAACATTAAGTGTTGCTTGTGTTGACATAGACTTAGACAAACTTTATTAATCCACAAGGCAAATTGTTCCACACAGTAGCTCAGATACAAAGGATGGAAAGGATAATGCAGGTATAAAGTAGACTAAAATGTACTGTACCATAGTAGCAATATAAAATATAACATATATGTAATATTTACATATTATATATACAAAGACATGCACCTGGGGATAGGTTGACTGGCATCACTAAAAATTGTCCTTAGTGTGTGAATGTGAGTGTGAATGTTGTCTGTCTATCTGTGTTGGCCCCGCGAAGAAGTGGTGGCGACTTGTCCAGGGTGTATCCCGCCTTCCGCCCGGAGGCAGCTAAGATAGACTCCAGCCCCCCCCTCGCGACCCCAAAAGGGACAAGCGGTAGAAAATGGATGGATGGATATACAGTATATAATGTATTCCTATATATTATTATAATTTTATATAATATATGCAATATATAGCATCTCAATTACCATGTACAATATTACAGTATATGTAACAGCTGCAGGAAAAAAATGGCAGCATAAAATAGAGAGTGGATTCAGCAGAAAATATACATTATAAACAAAGAGAAGTAACTAACATGGAACCTGTCAGGTAATAGACATCTATCATCTATTGCTGTATGGCAAGTGATTACACAGCTGGACAGAGTGCAGAATGAAGGAGTTCTTGAATAAAACACGGTGGGAACGAAGCTGAAGGAGCCTGTTTGGAGTATGAGCCCTGTTGTCCCTCAATTGTCCGGTGGAGTGGGTGGCCAGGATTGTCCATGATGGCGAGCAGTTTGTCCAGTGTCCTTCTATCCCTCACCGACACAAACGCCTCCAACTGCATGCCAATAGTTCCGGATCAATTTGTCAATCCAGTTTAAGTCCCTTTTGCTGGTGCTGCTCCCCCAACAAACCACTGCAAAGTACAGGGCACTGGCCATAACAGACTGAAAAAAGATCTCCAACAGCTTGCTGCACACATTAAAGGACCTAAGCCCCCTCAGGAAAAAAAAAGGTCTGCTCATGCCCCAGTCTGCTGTTCAAGTGGACTCCCAGGTACTTGTACTGCCCCACTACTGCTACCGCCTGGACATTTCCGAGCATAGCTGAGGGCATTATAATCAGAGGAAGGTTACATTTTAAATAAAAAAATTCTAAAAATATAAAACACTTCATTGTGATGCAATATCATATACCGTATCGCCCAGCCCTAGGTCTTTGGATGAGGTCTTTTTAGGCATAGTAGCAGACTCCCCATTACCTGCGTTGTTAACTGCTGGAAGTTTTTTACTATCTAGAGCGCACAGGAAAGGGAAATATGTATGTTTTTGTCGCATAGAGATTGTGGATGTTGGACAAAATTCCAAAACAAGCATTGTGTCAAGCAGTTAAAGCAAGTTGTGGCTGCTAAAGAGGAGGTCCACTGTAGTACAGCAGCTTAAACGTACACGTGTCGACCTGATTTTTGCAGAAGCTTTTCTGGAGAGGACAGCGACCTTGAGGGAATGGAGGTGATTGGCGAGGATGGAGATGCCTTGGAGGAGGATGATCTGGAAACATTGGAGGAAGCTGAAGAAGAAATGGACACAGAGGAGGAAACTGATACTGAAGACCGCTCGTCGAAAGTTGAAGGTGGATCTTCTCTTGAAAAGACAACTCATCTATGCACCGTTCCAAATAGGTGATGGTTGAAATTGTTTTCAGGTGAAAAAGAGGAAGAGAAGGCTGATGGTGGGCTCGACAAAGAGCTCGACAAAGAGCAACATTCTAACGGCAAAGACATAACCAACAACGAGGTTAGGACTCTTAATATTGCCATCCGAGCATCTTCATTGGTATCACTTAGCAGGGAGCCAGCTGATATGATGGGGTGGCGTGGCTCAGATGGTAGACTGACCGTGCCATCAACCTGAGTGTTCCAGGTTCGATTTCAGCTTCCGCCATACTAGTCACTGCTGTTGTATCCTTGTGCAAGATACTTTACCCACGTTAAGTCAAAGTACCATTGATAGTCTCACACACACACTACGTGTGGTGAAATTACCCTCTGCGTTTGACCCATCCCCATGTTCCACCCCCTGGGAGGTGAGGGGAGCAGTGAGCAGCAGCGGTAGCCGCGCTCGTTGCTCCCAGTGCCACCCCACACTGGTGTAAATCTAGCTTAAAGATGGAGATAATGGCTTTCACGATGTAAAGCGCTTTAAATCTAGTCATAGTGATATTTCTTTAACGTATATAGCCTGTTTCCGCCACTAAAAAAAAAGTTAATTAAATACCGACAAGCGGTGTAAAAATGGAAGGATGGATGGATGGGTAAACAAAAAGTGGAAATTAGGAAATAAGTGTCGAAATTATGAGATTTAAAGTCCGGATGAGATATTAAGCCATCAATTTGAGATAAGTTGAAATCTTGAAATAAAAAGTCATAATTATGAGATTAATAGTCACAATTATGAGATGAGAAATCCGAATGATGAGATAAAAAGTTGAAATGATTAGATTTTTTACTCAACAGTTACAGTAGCAGCTCTTTGGCATGAGCTCTCCTCCTCACACATGGATGGTGAAAACATTGAGGATTATTTTAGATGTGGCTTTACAACTGAGGATATTTTTCATTTCCTTGCAATTTCATGTGGAATTATACAAACCCCGATTCCATATGAGTTGGGAAATTATTTTAGATGTACAGTTGTGATCAAAATTATTCAACCCCCACACAATTTTAGTGTTTTAGCAAGTTGGACATTTATTCCGTATTTTGTTTATAGTCATATCAAATAAATATGAATTAAATAGACAAATGCAACTTTAATACAACATTATATTTTGTAACATACCAAGCAGTGTCATTTCTCTTAATATCTCATTGACAAAATTATTCAACCCTTTGAAGATCATAACTCTTAAGAACAGTATTTGAATAAGGTATTATCAATCAGGTGTTGAAAACACCTGTAGATGTGATTAGAACCATAATGGTGTATTTGCAACATGGTGAAGTCCGGGGAGTGGTCAAAGAAGTCCAGAGAGGAGGTAATTTCTCTTCATAAGAAAGGATATGGATATAGGAAAATAGCAAAGACATTACACATTCCAATAGACACAGTTGGGAGCATAGTTTGCAAGTTCAAAGCTAAAGGCACAGTGGAAACACTAACTGGGCGTGGTAGAAAGAGGATGCTGTGTGCGTACAGTGGTGAAAAACCCCCGGGTAACAGCTGAGGAACTACAACACGACATTGCAGAGGGGGGAACGCAGGTTTCGTCCCAGACAATAAGGCGCGCACTACGAGATGAAGGCCTCCATGCCAGAACTCCCAGTCGCACCCCACTTCTGACTACCAGGCACAAGAAAATGGACTCCACTATGCCAAAAATCATCTGGACAAACCCCAAAGGTTTTGGGAAACTGTTCTATGGAGTGATGAGACAAAACTGGAACTCTTTGGGCCTATGAATCAACGTCATGTCTGGAGGAGAAAAACTAAGCTTACAAAGAGAAGAACACCTTGCCTACTGTGAAGCATGGTGGGGGGTCAATCATGCTCTGGGGCTGTTTCTCTGCCTCAGGTACCGGGAATCTCCAGCGCGTTAAAGGCATTATGAATTCTATTTCCTAGCAGGATATAATAGCTGCAAATGTCATGAAGTCAGTGACCAAGCTGAGGCTTGGGAGACGTTGGACCTTCCAACATGACAACGATCCCAAGCATACCTCCAAATCAACATCAGAGTGGTTGCAGAAGAAGGGCTGGAAGACTCTGGAGTGGCCTTCACAGTCGCCAGAGCTAAATCCTATAGAAAACCTGTGGTGGGACTTGAAGAAGGCAGTTGCAGCACGCAAGCCCAAGAATATGAATGAACTGGAGGCCTTTGCCCAAGAGGAATGGGCTAAAATACCTGTAGATGGTTGCAAGAAGCTTGTGTCCGGTTATGTATCACGTTTGAAGGATGTAATTACTGCCAAAGGGTGTTTTACTAAGTACTAAAGATGCATGTAACTAGGAGGTTGAATCATTTTGTCAATGAGATATTAAGAAAAATTTCCTGTTTTGGTATTTTGTAAAATACAGTGTTACAATTTAAGTTGCATTTGTCTATTTGACACATCTTTATTTGATATGACTATAAACAAAATACGGAATAAAATGTCCAACTTTCTAAAACACCAAAATTGTGTGGGGGTTGAATAATTTTGATCACAACGGTAAATATAAACGGAATACAATGATTTGCAAATCATTTTCAACCCATATTCTGTTGAATATGCTACAAAGACAACATATTTGATGTTCAAACTGATAAACGTTTTGTTTTTGCAAATAATCATTAATTTTAGAATTTGATGCCAGTAATATGTGAGAAAGAAGTTGGGAAAGGTGGCAATAAATACTGATAAAGTTGATAAATACTCATACACTTATATGGAACATCCCACAGTTGTGCAGGCTAATTGGGAACAGGTGGGTGCCATGATTGGGTATAAAAGCAGCTTCCATGAAATGCTAAGTAATTCACAAACAAGGATGGGGTGAGGGTCACCACTTTGTAAGCAAATTGTCGAACAGTTTTGGAACAACATTTCTCAACGAGCTATTGCAAGGAATTTAGGGATTTTACCATTTACAGTCCGTAAAATCATCAAAAGGTTCAGAGAATCTGGAGAAATCACTGCACGTAAGCGATGATATTACGGACCTTTGATCCCTCAGGCGGTATTGCATCAAAAACCGAAATCAGTGTGTAAAGGATATCACCACAGAGGCTCAGGAACACTTCATAAAACCACTGTCAGTAACTACAGTTGGTCGCTACATCTGTAAGTGCAAGTTAAAACTGCTATGCAAAGCAAAACCCATTTATCAACAACACCAAGGAACGCCACTGGCTTTGCTGGGCCCAAGCTCATTTAAGATGGACTGATGCAAAGTAGAAAAGTGTTCTGTGGTCTGACGAGTCCACATTTCAAATTATATTTGGAAACTGTGGACGTGGTGTCCTCCGGAACAAAGAGGAAAATAACCATCCGGATTGTTATAGGCCCAAAGTTCAAAAGCCAGCATCTGTGATGGTTTGGGGGTGTATTAGTGCCCAAGGCATGGGTAACTTACACATCTGTGAAGGCACCATTAATGCTGAATGATCCATACAGGTTTTTGGAGCAACATATGTTGTCATCCAAGCAACGTTATCATGGACGCCCCTGCTTATTTCAGCAAGACAATGCCAAGCCATGTGTTACAACAGCTTGGTTTCTTAGTAAAATAGTGCGTGTACTTTCCTGCAGTCCAGACCTGTCTCCCATCGAAAATGTGTGGCGCATTATGAAGCGTAAAATACGACAGCGGAGACCCCGGACTGTTGAACGACTAAAGCTCTACATAAAACAAGAATGGGAAGAATTCCACTTTCAAAGCTTCTACAATTAGTTTCCTCAGTTCCCAAACGTTTATTAAGTGTTGTTGAAAGAAAAGGTGATGTAACACAGTGGTGAACATGCCCTTTCCCAACTACTTTGGCACATGTTGCACCCATGAAATTCTAACTTAATTATTATTTGCAAAAAAAAATAAAGTTTATGAGTTTGAACATCAAATATCTTGTCTTTGTAGTGCATTCAACTGAATACGGGTTGAAAATGATTTGCAAATCATTGTAAGGTGGCGACTTGTCCAGGGTGTACCCCGCCTCCCGCCCGATTGTAGCTGAGATAGGCGCCAGCACCCCCCGTGACCCCAAAAGGGAATAAGCGGTAGAAAATGGATGGATGGATGTATTCCGTTAATATTTACATCTAACAATTTCCCAACTCATATGGAAACGGGGGTTGTATTTGACAAACGTACCCTGGAAAGGATTTCAAACAAGAAAAGGCTCTGATGTAGAAAGAATGAAACGCATTAAACAGCTGGTCCGTGCCATGCTTCCCGGGGGATTATCGCATAATTCTAACTTTGTACTTTATTAATTGTGACTTTTTATTTCATAATTATGACTTTATCTCACAATTTTGACTTTTTGTCCCCTAATTAAATTATGACTTTTTAAATCCATAATTACGACTTTTTATCTCATAATTTCGACTTTTTATCTAATTATTTCCACTTTTTATCGTGTGACTTTCAGTCCATAATTTTGAAGTTTTATCTCTCAATTATGACTTTTTATTTCATAATTGTCTTTATCTCAAAATTTTTATTTTTTTATCTCATTACTTTCATTCCTTAATTTTGATATTTTTGTTTATAATTATGACCTTTATTTCATAAAAGTCTTTTCATCTCATAATTTTAACTTTGTACATCATAAATATAACTATTTCATAATTTAAATGTTTTATGTAATAATTTCAACTTTTTATCTGAAGATTTTATCTCATAATTTTGGCTATTTATCTCATAATTTTGGCTTTTTAATTCACAATTACGCTTTTTAATGTCATAATAATAATAATAATAATTTCAACTCATAATTATGATTTATCTCATAATTTTGACTCATCTGATAATTATGACAATTTTGACTTTTGATCTCATAATTATAACTTTTTATGTCATGATTATGACTATTTCATAATTATGAATTTTATCTCATAATTTTGACTTTTTACGACATAATTATAACTATCTCATGATTTCGACTTTATCTAATAATTTAGACTTTATCTGATAATGACTTGTCATCATTCTGACTTTTTATCTTATAATTTGGACTTTTTATCTCATAGTTATGACATTTAGTCTCAGTAATGACTTTTTACCTCATCATTTCGACTTTTTATGTCATGGATATGACTATCCCACAATTTTGACTTTTTAACTTATAATTTTTTCCAATTTTTATCTTTTTATCTCATAATTTAGACTTTTTACATCATGATTATGACTATCTCATAATTATGACTTTTGTGTTATAATTTTGAATTATCTCATAATTTTGACTTTTTATCTAATAATTTAGATTGTTTAATCTCATAATTCAGACTTTTACCATCATAATTATAACTATCTCATAATTTCGATTTGTCTAATAATTTGGACTTTTTGTCCGATGATGACTTGTCATAATTCTGACTTTTTATGTTATAATTTTGATTTATTTTATAATTGTACATTTTTAATCTCAATTATGACTTTTAATCTCATTATTTAAATTTTTTCTGTCTTGATTATGACTATCATGAGATAGGATTAATTAATTATGACTTGTCATAATTTTGATTCGTCTCATAATTTGGACTTTTTATCTAATAATTGAAACTTTTTAATCTCATAATCCGTTTGTTTTTTTACGTCATAATTATAACTATCTCATAATTTCGACTTTTCATCTTATATTTTTGACTTTTTATCTGATGATGACTTTTGTCAGAATTCCTGCTTTTTATCTCATAATAATGACTTTTTATCCCGTAATTCTGATTTGTTAATGTCATAATTTTGATTTTTTTCTTAGGACTTTTGATCTAAAAATTTGGGCTTTTTATCTCATTATTTCGACTTTTTTAATCTTGTAATTATGATTTACCATTTTGGTATTTTTTATTTTAGAGTGACGTAAATGGTTGCTGGTGGCACACATATTGACTTTTTAGTACGTGTGTGTGTGTTCCTGCAGGGGGCAGCAGACTTCCCAGTGGACTTGGATGACTGCATCACTCTGGATGAAGTAGGAGAGGTGCAGAGCAGCGACAACGGTATGGACGCTTCTTGCGACCTATTTGGTGTTGTGTTCAAAAACAGTCATTCACAAATTTTATTATTGAACCGCAGGGGAAGAAGATGAGAACGTGCAGGTACTCAGCCTCTACCACCTGTTTATCGTTTTGTTGAGGTAAGTTGCTCACGGGCTTGTTGTTTTCCATCAGCAGAAGTCTCGAGTGGTCTCCATTCTGCATCTGCCGAGTAACTATTGCAAAGCCAAAGACTTCATCAGTCTGTTTAAAAGACACGGGAAGCCAGTGCGCTGCTTCATTGTGAATCGTCTACACAGGGTATGAAAAACAAATGTTTTTACATTGCAGCCCATTTAAGTCATTCCTGTTTATGTCGACAAACTCAATCAACTCGACAATTCCTGTCCATATGTCTTGTAGAATTTAGAAATGTCATTATTGAAACCACAACATAACTCCTGTGCATTGACAAAATCTGAACAAAGTGACTTCCTGTTTAGTGTAAGGTCAGATTCAAAATAAAAGCTAGGTAGTGTTACTTGGAATCTACCTAGGGATGGCTACCAAATTCTGGGTATTGACTGAATTTTTTTGGTACTACCCGTCCCATCCCATCCATCCATTTTCTACTGCTTGTCCCTCTCGGGATAGCGGGGGTTGGAGCCTATCCCAGCTGCACTTGAGTGAAAGGCAGAGTACTCGCCATGTAAAATCGCTAAGGCCAATTTTAAAGGCATACTGAAACCCACTACTACCGACCACGCAGTCTGATAGTTTATATATCAATGATGAAATATTAACATTGCAACACATGCCAATACGGCCTTTTTAGTTTACTAAATTGCAGTTTTATTTTTCCCGCAAAGTATCCTGTTGAAAACGTCGTGGAATGATGACTCGTATGATGACGCGTATGATGACGCGTGCGCGTGACGTCTTCCGGCACCGATCACAGCTAAAAGTCGTCTGCTTTAATCGCATAATTACACAGTGTTCTGGACATCTGTGTTGCTGAATCTTTTGCAATTTGTTCAATTAATAATGGAGACTACAAAGAAGAAAGCTGTTGGTGGAAAGCGGTGTATTGCAGCTGCCTTTAGTAACACAAACACAGCCGGTGTTTCTTTGTTTACATTCCCTAAAGATGACGGTGAAGCTTTAATATGGAACAGAGCGGTCAAGCGAACCTGGTTCCCTACTACATGTCAAACGGCAGGTTTCGGTGATAAAATTGTGGTAATAAGTCGGCTCTTACCGTAGACATGAGCGGATAGCTTGCGTCATTCCTCGTGCAACTGTCAAAGAGGCAGCTGTGGACTCTCTTGCCTCCTCCGACCGGCCTCCCCCGAACGTGGGATGCTTCCACCGCGAAGGAGGGGGAAAAAAAACTCGGCCTGGCCCAAACGACTGCCATCGCTTCGCCTTGTCGAGAAACGTGGCTTCCCTCAGAGACACTGGCGGTCACCACACCCGTGGCCACACCCCTCTGACTTTCAGGTACCATATAATCTCACTAAAACAATAGTAACACAATAAGCAGATAAGGGATTTTCCAGAATTATACTAGTAAATGTGTCTAATAACGTCTGAATCGCTCCCACTGCCCTCGCCTTTTTTTTCCATTCTAGTCCTTCACTCTAACTTTCCTCATCCACAAATCTTTCACCCTCACTCAAATTAATGGGGAAATTGTTGCTTTCTCGATCCGAATCGCTCTCGCTGCTGGGTGGCCATGATTATAAACAATGTGAAGATGTGAGGAGCTCCACAACCCGTGACGTCACGTGCACATCGTCTGCTACTTCCGGTACAGGCAACGCTTTTTTATTAGCGACCAAAAGTTGTGAACTTGAGTTTTCCTTGCCCTTATGTGGGCCTACCGAGGATGTCGTAGTGGTTTGGTTTGTGTTGTGGTTTGTGCAGCCCTTTGAGACAATAGTGATTTAGGGCTATATAAGTAAACATTGATTGATTGATTGGACTTTATCGTCGATGTTCTCTACTAAATCCTTTCAGCAAAAATATGGAAATATCGCGAAATGATCAAGTATGACACATAGAATGGACCTGCTATCCCCGTTTAAATAAGAAAATCTCATTTCAGTAGTTCTTTAAACTGGCTATGGCAAATCCAGTGTAAATTAGCATCAAGCTAGCGCTAGGGCTGGGTGATACGGACGAAAAAGTATATCTCAATATATTTTTAATTAACCTCTATGTATGTAAACAAAAATTGAGCTGTTTGGCCGCAATACCCAGCAATATGTTTGGAGGAGAAAAGTGAGGCCTTTAAACCCTGGAACACCAATCCTACTGTAAAGCATGGTGGTGGTATTATTATGCTATGGGCCTGTTTTGCTGGTGCTTTACATAGAGTAAATGGAACAATGAAAAAGGGGGATTACCTCCAAATTCTTCAGGACAACCTAAAATCGTCAGCCCGGAGGTTGGGTCTCGTGCGCAGTTAGGTGTTCCAACAGGACAATGACCCCAAACACACGTCAAAAGTTGTAAAGGAATGGCTAAATCCGGCTAGAATTAAGGTTTTAGAATGGCCTTCTTAAAGTCCTGACTTAAACGTGTGGACAATGCTGAAGAATCTAGTCCATGTCAGAAAACTAACAAATTTAGCTGAACTCAACCAATTTTGTCAAGAGGAGTGGTCAAAATATCAACCATAAGCTTGCCAGAAGCTTGTGGATGGTTACCAAAAGCGCCTTATTGCAGTGACACTTGCCAAAGGACATGTAACCAAATATTAAACATTGCTGTATGTATACTTATGAACCAGCAGATTTGGTCACATTTTCAGTAGACCCATAATAAATTCAGATAAGAACCAAACTTCATGAATGTTTTAGTGACCAACAAGTATGTGCTACAATCACTCTATCACAAAAAAACAAGAGTTGTAGAAATAATTGGAAACTCAAGACAGCCATGACATTATGTTCTTTACAATTGTATGTCAACTTTTGACCACAACTGTATAAATCCCCCGCTTCAATGTTCCCTCTTCTCTTCTATGACTCTCTCGTTGTCATTTGGGATGTCTGTTGTATGACCTGCCTCTGATTGGCCTGTCCCTAATGTTTTGCCCTAATCTCAACCAATCGTGACTCATTATAGTAAACATCCAACCAATCATGGATGTTCTTATACGTGCAAGCATGTCTCGGAAGGAGGAAGGGGAAGGGTTTAGTAGCCCATAAGGGAGAACAAAGAACCCAACAAATAAGCGGCGTTTAGTCATTTTAATGTGAAATAAACTATATTGATATTACGATATTTTCTTAATTCTTATCTTGTTTAAAAATATATCGATATATCTTACAAACCTAAAATATCGCCCAGCCCTGGCTAGCGCATTTTGGAAGCGTGGAGCCTTATTTTACGTCAGAGCGTTTTTTACCCAGCATACTTGCTTTGTTGGTGTTGAAAAATTACAGCAAAACTTAGAAGGAGTTTGGCTGAGTCCGCCCTGAGTGCTGCTTGACTGATTGTTTATTTGAGCCGCTCTTCAGTCTGCAACCAGACGTGACGTCCTGTGCATCATAGGCACCAAAAAGGCACAAAATATGGCCCAGTTTGATTTTACGTGAATTGATAGTAGTAGTACCGACGGATTCAGTCGTTGCCTATAAAAGTACCAAACTCGACACTCATCCTTAGAGGGGAACATTATCACCAGACCTATGTAAGCATCAATATATACCTTGATGGTGCAGAAAAAAGACCATATATTTTTTTAACTGATTTCCGAACTCTAAATGGGTGAATTTTGACGAATTAAACGCCTTTCTGTTTATTGCTCTGGTGGCGATGACGTCAGAACGTGACGTCACCGAGGTAATACAGCCGCCATTTTCATTTTCAACACATTGCAAACACCGGGTCTCAGCTCTGTTATTTTCTGTTTTTTTGACTATTTTTTTTAACCTTGGAGACAGCATGCCTCGTCGGTGTGTTGTCGGAGGGTGTAACAACACTAACAGGGAGGGATTCAAGTTGCACCGAAGATGCGGAAGTGTCTGCCGCCAGACCCCCATTGAATGTGCCAGAGTGTCTTCACATTTGACCGGCGGTGATAGACATGGCACAGAGATGTGTGGATAACCTGCAGATGCATTTGCAACGATAAAGTCAACAAAATCACAAAGGTGAGTTTTGTTGTTGACTTTTGTGCTAATCAGACATATTTGGTTGCGGCGTGACTGCCAGCTAATCGATGCTAACATGCTATTTACCGGCGGTGCTGAAGCAGACATGGCACAGAGATGTATGGATAACCTGTAGATGCATTTGCAACTAAATTACGTTTCTTTCCACCCACATTTAATTCGAAAAAAACACTTACCAATCGATGGATTTAGGTTGCTCCATTATCACAAAATGCGAAAGTCCTGATCGTTTGGTCCCCACATTTTACCGGCGATGCTAACGCAGCTATTCGGCCGTGCTATGGCTATGAATAGCGTCAATAGCTATTCGCTCAATAGCTTCAGTTTTTGCTTCAATACTTTCATACTCCAACCATCTGTTTAAATACATGCGTAATCTGTTGAATCGCTTAAGCCGCTGAAATCCAAGTCTGAATCCGAGCTAATGTCGCTATATCTTGCTGTTTGTTTACATTGGCAGCACTGTATGACGTCACAGGAAAATGGATAGTGGTTTCGAAGATAGCGAAAATAAGGCACTTTAAAGCTTTATTTAGGGATATTCCGGGACCAGTAAAATTTTGAAAAAAACTTCAAAAAATACAACAAGCCACTGGGAACTGATTTTTATTGTTTGTAACCCTTTTTAAATTGTAGTAATGTTCCCCTTTAGTGAGTGAGGCAAGAGCACATCCGACACTCTGCTTTGCTTGAAAATGTTCAAGAAGCGATTTTTAAAAATGTTTTTTGCGCCATCTTCTTTCTTACTCACTGCAAATGCTGTATACGTCAGCCGTCAAGAGAATCTTTTGTAACCTGTAACCTAGGGCTGTCCAAACTGCTGGCGAATTGCGGCCTGTCGACGGTTTCATTTTGGCCCGCGAGATGTCGCAAGTTTAATACGGAATCTGGCAAGCGGCGTGCCTCTAACTTAATTTTACATATCTGACAGTATATCTGCTGCAATGACCCTGAGGAAAATGTGATTAATTCAGGTTAATGACCATGAATTGCACGTTGAAGTGAACACAGTACAGCATTTTCATACTGTTTATCACCCAGTCCAAACAACCTTCCCTTTCATGGCACAAATAAACACACGTCAACACACATAGTCACACATAACAACCTGCTCACTGAATTTTGTGGATATTATTAAAAACGTCCAAGCACAACAAATAATTCAAAATTACACCCATGTAAATCCCCTTTAGCGGGGAGCACAGTGGAAGAGGGGTTAGTGCGTCTGCCTCACAATACGAAGGTCCTGAGTAGTCCTGGGTTCAATCCCGGGCTCGGGATCTTTCTGTGTGGAGTTTGCATGTTCTTCCCGTAACTGCGTGGGTTCCCTCCGGGTCCTCCGGCTTCCTCCCACCTCCAAAAACATGCACCTGGTGATAGGTTGATTGGCAACACTAAATTGGCCCTAGTGTGTGAATGTGAGTGTGAATGTTGTCTGTCTATCTGTGTTGGCCCTGCGATGAGGTAGCGATTTGTCCAGGGTGTACACCCCCTTCCGCCAGATTGTAGCTGAGATAGGCACCAGCGCCCCCCACGACCCCAAAGGGAATAAGCGGTAGAAAATGGATGGATGGATAAATCCCTTGCAATGCTTTATGGGATAAATGCAAAAAAGTGTAATACAAGGTAGGAGTTGAACTTTCACACACTCTTAATATCCAATTGTATAAATATAATATGTATTTAGGTATATATATATATCCATCCATTTTCTACCGCTTGTACCCCTTCGGGGTCGCGGGGGGCGCTGGCGCCTATCTCAGCTACAATCGGGCGGAAGGTGGGGTACACCCTGGACAAGTCGCAACCTCATCGCAGGGCCAAAACAGATAGACAGACAACATTCACACTCACATTCACACACTAGGGCCAATTTAGTGTTGCCAATCAACCTATCCCCAGGTGCATGTCTTTGGAGGTGGGAGGAAGCCGGAGTACCCGGAGGGAACCCACGCATTCACGGGGAGAACATGCAATATATATATATATATATATATATATATATATATATATATGTATATATATACATGTATATATATATACATACATATATATATATATACATGTATATATATACATATATATATATATATATATATATATATATATATATATATATGTATATATATATACATGTATATATATATACATACATATATATATATATATATATATATATATATATATATATATATATATATATGTATATATGTATGTGTTTATGTGTGTATGTGTGTGTATATTCTCAATATCTGTAGAAAAGTCCGATTGAATCTCTTAGCAGGGTTTCCCTGTGGATGGTATTTGGTTGTCCTGGAGTATCCCACCCCAGACAGTTGCTGAGGGGTCTTAAACAGGGAGTTCTCAAACTCTTTGCCTTGGTCATGGTGCAATTTAGATTAAAAAAACAAACCGAGAAATTAAGTCATTGAATATTTTCTCTCTTTAGGTCGCCCTCCGATGGGCCTTCCATCGTTGTTACCAGTCATCCCGATTCTCCATACATTTGGCCAGTTCCTTGGTACTCTGAGCTCCTGCATCCGTCTTGAGTATGTCCACGTATATTAGTGTGGGACGTCCTCTTGACCGATGCCCATGTGTTGGTTCCCACAGCACTGATTTGCAGGCTGGCAGCTCCTGATGCCTTTGGCAGTGTCCTGCTAGTCTTATTCTCCTTACAACAATCGTTTCGCTCACCATTGGTATTCCCTTGTAAAGGATTCTGTTGGTTATGTGCGCAGTCTTGTTGATGTTAAGCACTGCACGCAGCATCCTGGTGTAGCATCCATCCAGAGACTTCTCCAGGGTTGGCTTCAGGGTCCAGCATTCGCTGCCATAGAGGAGAATGGACTCAACTGTCACGAAGAAGAAGAAGAGTTTGAATTGGCGGGGGAGGTTGGAGTTCCATACACTGGTCATGTCGTTCAGGGCCCTCCATGCAAGTGCCTTCCTCACTTTTAGATCTTGCTCAGTTGAGTTGACTCATGCCCCTCTGTATTTGAAGTCCTCAACTTCTTTCAGCACAGTGCCTCCTGCTGTTATCGGAGGTTGATGTTCTGGTGGAACGTTGTAGGTCATGACCTCAGTTTTCTTGGCATTTAGCCTAAGGCCAACCTTGGCGCACTCTAGCTCTACCCTGTGTAGTAGTTCTTGTGCTTGTTCCACGTTGTCGGAGAGCAGACTGATGTCATCCGCATAGTCAAGGTCTGTCAGGACCACTGCCGGTTGTCGACTCGACTTCCTTGGTGTCAGCGTGAAGTCAACTGGGTGCTATGGGCCTGACTAACTGTACGGGCAGAGCTGCGACCAAATCTGCGCTTTCTCTCACTTTCCTCTGTCGTGGTCTTTTTCACTTGTCGCAGCAAAGCTTCATCAGATACTGTTGGGTCAGCAAGGAGAGGCTTGACATCACCACACTTCTCTCCTATTCCCTGTGTTCAATAATATGCCCTGTATTGTGGAGGCATCATACTCAGCTTGTCTGATTAGTAGTGAACATAATCTTTTGTTTGAGGCCAATCATTCTATATAAGAATTGTTGTGGTGTCTCATTTTCATGTTGCTTGGCACACATCAAGTCCTGAAAGTGGTCTGAACATCCCTTTACACCTAGGTGTGACTGGAGGATACTTTTGAATTCTGTGACAGTCAGGTCGTCTTTGTTTGTCAACATATCTCTGAAGTTGATTGCACGGAGCCCCCCTCTAATGACCTCACCCTCAGTGTGTTTCTCTCTGAGGCTTTCATCTATTTGTTGCATAAGCTGTTGTAGCTGAGATTAGATGTAGTGTCACTTATTTGGCCTCCATTTATCCTGAACTCTTTTCCCTGTAGATAAGTGAAGTGAATTATATTTATATAGCGCTTTTCTCTACTGACTCAAAGCGCTTTACATAGTGAAACCCAATATCTAAGTTACATTTAAACCAGTGTGGGTGGCACTGGGAGCAGGTGGGTAAAGTGCCTTGCCCAAGGACACAACGGCAGTGACTAGGATGGTGGAAGCAGGAATCGAACCTGCAACCCTCAAGTTGCTGGCACGGCCACTCTACCAACCGAGCTATGCCGGTTGGTAGAGTGGCCGTGTGGTCCCAAGCCAAATCTTGTAGGGAGACCAACCTCTCTGGGGTTTGGCGTGGTGTGGGTTCGATATCACTATGGTGACCTGGCTGGCTGCCACCATGTGGTGGGGTTCTTTGAGTCATTAGGGGGTCATTTGCTTCGTGGTTGTTCAGGTGTGGGTCAGTTGTGGTTGTCACTATAGACAGCGATTTTAAACTAGACAAACAAGTCAATGGCGTTTTAAAATCGTGTTTTTATCACCTTCGTCTTTTAGTAAAGGTTAAACCGTTTTTATCTTTTATCCTTTTTGAACAAGTCGTGCATGCTTTTATTTCAAGTCGCCTGGACTACTGCAATGCACTTTATGCTGGCATTAGCCAAAAAGCTCTCTCCCGGTTGCAGTTAGTCCAGAACGCGGCAGCACGACTTTTAACAGGGGCCAGGAAAAAGCCAGCATATAACCCCAATTCTTCAGAGTTTGCACTGGCTCCCTGTTCATTTTAGAATTGATTTTAAAACATTGCTGTTTGTTTTTAAATCTTTACATGGAGTGGCACCTCAATATATCTCGGACCTTATCCAAATTTACATTCCTGCGCGCGCTCTGAGGTCCGAGAGCCAGTTCCAGCTCGTGGTGCCCAAGACCAGACTTAAGACCAGGGGAGACGGGGCCTTCTCTGTGGTCGGCCCTAAGCTCTGGAACACTCTGCCGCTCCATGTTCAAACTGCTTCCACAGTGGAGTGTTTTAAGTCTCGTCTTAAGACCCACTTTTATTCTTTGGCTTTTAACACTACGTGAGTTGTGTGGTCCTCTGTTCTCTGTTGTCCTCTGTGTTTTTTATACACTTTGATTTCTATTTTACTGTTTTAATTGATTTTACCCTTTAAAATAGTTTTTAATCATATTTGTTTTTATATTGTTTTTATTGGTTTTATATTTATTTATTTTTTGTTTTTATTCAGTCATTGGTGGAGCATAATATATATATATATATATACTTTTTTTATTTTATTTTATTTTTTTATTTATTTATTTTTTACAATTGTTTTTAACATGGCTGTGCAGCACTTTGGAAACGTTATTGTTGTTTAAATGTGCTATATAAATAAAGTGGATTGGATTGGATTGGATTGTCAGGCCCGAAGATGTGGTGGGAGTCACACATTCCTGTAACTTCCTGCCGGGTTTTTCATACATGGCTTGTAGTTGCTTCATATCTGGTGTGTGTACCGGGGTTAGTGTGTGGATATGTAGAATCACCCGAGTGTGTGGGTGGTGCATTTGAACAAGATGGCTCATCATTTCAAACAAAAACGGGCAATTCAAAACAATCCCATTTTTTGATAACCTTCAATATTACATCATTCAATATTATCAAACGACCAATACCCTCATCATTAGAATTTAACAGATCATCAGATTCCATAAAGGAAAGGATATGGTCGATGCAGCTTTCTTCATCGGTTGAGCTCAGCCCGTGTCTGGATGATCAATTCCGATGGACATCGCAACCTCATAGGTTTCTGTGCCTGAGAGATGGTACAGTTGCTTTTTGATGCTCCATAAGAGTTGTTTGTGTCCTTCAGACATGACCTTAGCTGCAGTGATGACACTTTGCTTCTGTCGTCGCTCTGCAACAACTTCACTTTATTGGGGTCCGTTATAGCTCGGTTGGTAGAGCGGCCGTGCCAGCAACTTGAGGGTTGCAGGTTCAATTCCCGCTTCCGCCATCCTAGTCACTGCCGTTGTGTCCTTGGGCAAGACACTTTACCCACCTGCTCCCAGTGCCACCCACACTGGTTTAAATGTAACTTAGATATTGGGTTTCACTATGTAAAGCGCTTTGAGTCACTAGAGAAAAGCGCTATATAAATATAATTCACTTCACACTTCACTTCGTCAGTGTCGTTGCAATGCGGTCACTGTAGTTGCACTGCAGTCTCTGTAGTCGTACTGCAGTCTCTGTAGTTTCTTTGGCTCTATGGTCGCACGTCACCTCTCTACTGTAGTTGTCCTGCAGTTGCGCCACCTCTTCTCTGTAGCCGCACTTTTGACAGAACCTCTGCTCTGTAGCCGCACCGCAGACACACCACCTCACTTCAGTAACATGCAGTCACTCTGGCCTTCGGGTTCATATATATCACTGGATCAGAAACCATCAATGGCGTTGCCCATCCCGGACGAGCCCCCAAATATCTGTTGCAGGTCCCAAGTAGCCAGGACAAGCAGTCAGATAATAATGTCCTGTTAAACAGGACATTATAAACAGAACATTTCAGTTGTTTAAAGACTGGTCGCTCTCATCAGAATGTATTAATAGAAATTACAAATCCACAAATCACTTCATTTCCCATATGTTTTTTCACTTCGTATTATCATGTCAATGTCTTTAACTTTATCTTCACCTCCATTTTCATCAAAACACTCAATAAAACGTCATTAAACCCTCACTGGAGTTATAAATACCATAACAATACTTTATGCCTTTGCCATATATTTTCACATATCCACATCATCACTCTAAAACATACAATATAGTGCCCAATTAAACCTTATTTCGCTCTCTTGTCTTACTCAGGAATATTCACCTTTAACTTAATGCACTTTTTAGCAACATTTTTTTAAGCACTTTACTTTTCTTCATATTCTTCTTCTTATAATAGCAGCTTTAAGGTACTGTACTTGAAATGTTCATTGACCATTCCTGAGAGCTTAACTTATGTAACCATGTCCAAACATAATAAAACAGCATGTAAACATTTTCAGAACACACACATTATACAAAAATAAATTATAAAATCAATAAGAAAACGGGAGCTTTAATTTGGGAGTCTGAATTACGATCAAAAGTTCCTATACAAACAGTGCACACTCACGTCGCCATTTTCTATTTATTATTGCAGCCAGACTACTGTGCTTTGCACTGGATTCATTCACACACACTAACTACACCTTGCAAGCACTTTAGAGTTAGGCTCCACCATCAGAACGTGTACTTCAAGTTATAATGATCACATGGATATCATTCAGTGAGTTGATTCACCAAAACTAACCTGTTAAACAGGAGGAAAAACCACAGAACATTTCAGTTATTTACAGACTAGTCGCTCTCATCAGAATGACAAGAAGCTTCCGGTTTGCAGGTAATAGCATTCAATTAGGAAGAAACGCTCTACTGCCCCCTACTGACCAAGGTGAATATGGATAAATGTGGAATGACAGCTCTAAAAACGAATTCAAACCACAAAATAAAATAAATAAATCAACACAAAAATGTGACACACTATGGGTGAGTCACATATACACTTATGTACAGTATAGGCCGTGTGTGTGTTTAGTCAGTTTATGTTCTGTCGGCTTTTAGCCCCCGGCCAAATTTTTTTCCGCCAATTGCAGCCCCCAAGTTTGGACACCACTGCTGTAACCTGCAATGAAAAGGTTTAGTTATAGTTTACACACCAAATAAAGTATTGCGTGAATCGGTTTGAATTGTGAATCGATTCTAAATCAAATTGTAACCCCTAGAAATGTATCAAATTAAATTGTGGGTGTCTGTGAGATTCACATTTCAGTTATTTTTTATGAATGTGATTACTACCGTTTAGGTCAGTTGGGTTGCCATTAAGCAACGTTGTTTCAGTACCATAGCTATTTGTGAATGCACCTGGCTGAATGTGACCGTGATTGGAGCATAATGAAGAAGTTTTGTGTGTTGGTGAGGTTGGCAATAAAGTTTGAAAAGAGTGGCAGTTTTTCCGTTGGATTGCTACTGACGAGACGCTACTGAGGGTATTCCCTACATGTAAATGATAGTGACACACTGACACGGCAAAAGAAAATCAGGGTTTTCTTTACATGAAAACCAATTAATACTATACATTATGAAAATCCATCCATCCATCCATTTCCTACCGCTTATTCCCTTTTTGGGTCGCGGGGGCAATCGAATTTTCACACCAAGAAATGAACCAACGTGAATCGTTAGTAGATGTTTATTTTTTTATTGACCTTGTTGATACCATTCATTATGGAACCAAGTTTTGGTTCCCATCCTTAGCAAACATCGTCATTGTCACACGTTGCTTGTTCTAAAAAGCATGTGACGACATTTGTCTTTCAGGGCTTCATGGAGATGTCGAGCCACGGAGAGGCTTTGAGAGCCGTCCGTAAAATAAGGGTTTTCTTCAAGAGGCAATGTAGTGTATTTCTTTCCAGAAAATATCCACGCCTGGACAGCGGGTCAGGACCACATGTGGCACACAAATCTCTTACGCAAAGATGCCACACTAACTTTCTCTGTTTGCGTAGGTGGGAGATTGATGACAAGCTCCAGCCCTTGATTGGGAGTAGCAGGCCGCGCAACCAGCACGGACACAAAGATGAGTCCAAACGCGGAAGAAAGGAGTCGACCGTATCATCTCAGGAGAAAAAAAAGAGCTCTCAAAAGACTCCAGTTAGGGAAGATTCAAACAAAAAGGCACAAGAGAAACAATCAGCATCTAAAAAGACTTCAGAGATTGAATCGAAGTCTGGCAAGAGTCAGGGGATTGAGTCAAAATCCAGAAAAACTTTGGCAAGTGAGTCAAAGTCTGGGAAGTGCCAGAAGAAGCAGTCTTCTGGTAGGAAGGAGAATAGTTCAGAGGGTGACAAGACTCAGGACATGGTATCAGAGTCCAGGAAGACTTTGGATAATGAGTTAGAGTCTGGGAAGAGCCAGAAGAAGCTGTCTTCTGGTCGGAAGGAGGATAGTTCAGAGGCTGTCAAGAATCAGGACAAGGTATCAGAGTCCAGGAAGACTTTGGATAATGAGTTACAGTCTGGGAAGAGCCAGAAGAAGCTGTCTTCTGGTCGTAAAGGGGATAGTTCAGAGGGTGAGAAGACTCAGGAAAAAGTATCAGATTCCAGGAAGACTTTGGATAAAGACTTAGAGTCAGGGAAGAGCCATAAAAAGCAGTCTTGTGGTCGGAAGGAGGATAGTACAGAGGGCGAGAAGATTCAGGAGGAAGTACCAGAGTCCCAGGACACTTTAGATATAGACTTAGAGTCTGGGAAGAGCCAGAAGAAACAGTCTTCTGGTAGGAAGGAGGATAGTTCAGAGCGTGAGAAGACTCAGGACAAAGTATCAGAGTTCAGGAAGACTTTGGATAAAGAGTTAGAGTCTGGGAAAAGCCAGAAGAAGCAGTCTTCTGGTCGGAAGGAGGATAGTACAGAGGACGAGAAGATTCAGGATGAAGTATCAAAGTCCAAGAAGACTTTGGATAAAGAGTTAGAGTCTGGGAATAGCCAGAAGAAGAAGTGTTCTGGTCGGAAGGAGGATAGTACAGAGGGCGAGAAGATTCAGGACGAAGTATCAAAGTCCAAGAAGACTTTGGATAAAGACGTAGAGTCTGGGAAGAGCCAGAAGAAGCAGTCTTCTGGTAGGAAGGAGGATAGTTCAGAGGGTGAGAAGACTCAGGACAAAGTATCAAACGACAGGAAGATTTTGGATAAAGAATTAGAGTCAGGGAAGAGCCAAAAGAAGCAGTCTTCTGGTCGGAAGGAGGGTAGTTCAGAGGGCGTGAAGACTCAGGAAAAAGTACCGGAGTCCAGGAAGACTTTAGATAAAGAATTAGAGTCTGGGAATAGCCAGAAGAAGAAGTCTTCTGGTCAGAAGGAGGATAGTTCAGAGGGTGAGAAGACTCAGGACAAAGTATCAGAGTCAAGGAAGACTTTGGATAAAGAATTAGAGTCAGGGAAGAGCCAAAAGAAGCAGTCTTCTGGTCGGAAGGAGGGTAGTTCAGAGGGCGTGAAGACTCAGGAAAAAGTACCGGAGTCCAGGAAGACTTTAGATAAAGAATTAGAGTCTGGGAATAGCCAGAAGAAGAAGTCTTCTAGTCAGAAGGAGGATAGTTTAGAGGGTGAGAAGACTCAGGACAAAGTGTCAGACGACAGGAAGACTTTGGATAAAGAATTCGAGTCTGGGAAGAGCCAAAAGAAGCAGTCTTCTGGTCAGAAGGAGGATAGTTCAGAGGGTGAGAAGACTCAGGACATAGTATCAGAGTCCACGAAAAGTATGGTGAGTGAGTCAGAGGGCGAGAAGTCTCAGAAGATGAAGAAAGACGGTGTTTCCTCAAAAGACATCAAACATCCTGAAGGTACAGACTCCTCGAAGCACAACCAAAGTCGAGTAGGTGGCCCGTGTGAGAAGAGAAATGCACCTCTGGAGGACGACTCTGTGCCGGGAAAGGTCCGAAAGGGAGAGCAGAGGAGTCGAACATTGGGCGGGAGTCCAAAACAACGTGTTCAGAACTCTCCCGAAGCACAGTCAGATCAGGTGGTTTGTTCTTGTTACTCTGTGCCATCGATGAGCTGCAATGACCATGTTGTGTTTGCAGAAAACTGCTGATGGACCCTCAGGTGCCCTCACTGTACCCCTCCTGCCTGTTGGTAAGAGGTCAAAGTTCATCTTTCTTCAACATGTATTGAAGAGCTGCATGCTTTCTCGAACGTTTAAGCTTGTTGTGCCATCGTGTATAAAAAGTTTAAGCTTGTTGTGCCGTCGTGTATAAACTATTGAAAACATGTCCTTCGCACTGTTATAGTCGATAGTGCTGATCACACGTATCGCTCGTCCTTTGCAGGAACTGAGTTTGTGCGACCGGTTGTCGGCTACTTCTGCAACTTGTGTCAGCTCATCTACGCCGAGGAAGACGAAGCCAAAGTCCAACACTGCAGCAGCCGCCAGCACCACGACAAGTATCAGGTAAAAGATACAACAAATGCCAGATCAAACTAATATCATAGGTATCAGGTATAACACTACAAGTATCAGTTATAACACTACAAGTATCAGTTATAACGCTACAATTATCAGTTATAACTATACAAGTATCAGTTATAACACTACAATTATCAGTTATAACACTTCAATTATCAGTTATAACACTAAAAGTATCAGTTATAACACTGAAAGTCAAGTATCAAGTATAACATCGCAAGTATCAGTTATAACACCCCAAGTATCACGTATAACGTTACAAGTATCAGGTATAACACCACAAATGTCAGGTATAACACTGCAAGTATCGGGTATAACACCGCAAGTATCGGGTATAACACCGCAAGTATCGAGTATAACACCGCAAGTATCAAGCATAACATCACAAGTATCAGTTATAACACCACAAGTATCAGGTATAACATTACAAGTATCAGGTATAACACCACAAATGTCAGTAACAACACAACAAGTATCAGGTATAACACCACAAGTATCGGATATAAAATCGCAAGTATCAGACATAACATCACAAGTATCAGGCATAACATCACAAGTATCAGTTATAACACCAGAAGTATCAGGTATAACATCACAAGTATCAGTTATAACACCACAAGTATCAGGTATAACACTACAAGTATCAGGTATAACACCACAAATGTCAGTAACAACACAACAAGTATCAGGTATAACACCACAAGTATCGGATATAACACCGCAAGTATCGAGCATAACATCACAAGTATCAGTTATAACACCCCAAGTATCACGTATAACATTACAAGTATCAGGTATAACACCACAAATGTCAGGTATAACAACACAAGTATCGGGTATAACACCACAAGTATCGGGTATAACACCGCAAGTATCGGGTATAATACCGCATGTATCTTTGATAACACCGCAAGTATCAAGCATAACATCACAAGTATCAGTTATAACACCGCAAGTATCGGGTATAACACCGCAAGTATCGGGTATAATACCGCAAGTATCTTGGATAACACCGCAAGTATCAAGCATAACACCACAAGTATCAGGTATAACATTACAAGTATCAGGTATAACACCACAAATGTCAGGTATAACAACACAAGTATCGGGTATAACACCACAAGTATCAGGTATAACATTACAAGTATCAGGTATAACACCACAAATGTCAGGTATAACAACACAAGTATCGGGTATAACACCACAAGTATCAGGTATAATACCGCATGTATCTTTGATAACACCGCAAGTATCAAGCATAACATCACAAGTATCAGTTATAACACCGCAAGTATCGGGTATAACACCGCAAGTATCGGGTATAATACCGCAAGTATCAAGCATAACACCACAAGTATCAGGTATAACATTACAAGTATCAGGTATAACACCACAAATGTCAGGTATAACAACACAAGTATCGGGTATAACACCACAAGTATCAGGTATAACATTACAAGTATCAGGTATAACACCACAAATGTCAGGTATAACAACACAAGTATCGGGTATAACACCACAAGTATCAGGTATAATACCGCATGTATCTTTGATAACACCGCAAGTATCAAGCATAACATCACAAGTATCAGTTATAACACCGCAAGTATCGGGTATAACACCGCAAGTATCGGGTATAATACCGCAAGTATCAAGCATAACACCACAAGTATCAGGTATAACATTACAAGTATCAGGTATAACACCACAAATGTCAGGTATAACAACACAAGTATCGGGTATAACACCACAAGTATCAGGTATAATACCGCATGTATCTTTGATAACACCGCAAGTATCAAGCATAACATCACAAGTATCAGTTATAACACCGCAAGTATCGGGTATAACACCGCAAGTATCGGGTATAATACCGCAAGTATCTTGGATAACACCGCAAGTATCAAGCATAACACCACAAGTATCAGGTATAACATTACAAGTATCAGGTATAACACCACAAATGTCAGGTATAACAACACAAGTATCGGGTATAACACCACAAGTATCAGGTATAACATTACAAGTATCAGGTATAACACCACAAATGTCAGTAACAACACAACAAGTATCAGGTATAAGACCACAAGTATCGGATATAACACCGCAAGTATCGAGCATAACATCACAAGTATCAGGTATAACACCACAAATGTCAGGTACAACAACACAAGTATCGGGTATAACACCACAAGTATCGGGTATAACACCGCAAGTATCGGGTATAATACCGCAAGTATCGAGGATAACACCGCAAGTATCAAGCATAACATCACAAGTATCAGTTATAACACCACAAGTATCAGGTATAACATGACAAGTATCAGGTATAACATGACAAGTATCAGGTATAACACCACAAATGTCAGCAACAACACAACAAGTATCAGGTATAACACCACAAGTATCAGGTATAACATGACAAGTATCAGGTATAACACCACAAATGTCAGCAACAACACAACAAGTATCAGGTATAACACCACAAGTATCGGATATAACACCGCAAGTATTGAGTATAACACCGCAAGTATCGGGTATAACACAGCCAATATCGAGTATAACACCGCAAGTATCAGGCATAACATTACAAATATCAGGTATAACACCACAAATGTCAGTAATAACACAAGTATCGAGTATAACACCGCAAGTATCAGGCATAACATTACAAGTATCAGGTATAACATTACAAATATCAGGTATAATAAACCAAAAGTAACAGATCAAGCAAAGATATGTGTCAGGTTTGACAACTAATACAAAGGACAACACACAAGCCGCAACACAACTGCAAGCCACAAAGGACGCGGCTGACACAATGAAAGTGACAGTGGACTTTTTGCAGACTGTCAGAAGGTTGGAAACAGTTTAATGAACATAGGGCCTGATTTACTAAGATCTAAATACCACACGCTGGACAGCGTGTGCAAAAAAGAAAATACTGTGTACTATGAGTGGGTGTGTTGCGTGTGATCTACCAAGACCGCTTGTGCAATTGAAAAGGGGTGCAGACAGTAAATGAGGATTTTGTATTCATACGGGGCTTTTACCCCTGAGAAACTCATTTTCTGCACATTGATGTTATCATGCTCCTACTTGTGCGATGTGTTGAACCGACAGCACACATCAGTAGTCTAACACCTTTTCTGAATCACAGTCTAGACAACAAAAACACTGACACTTCATTCCGTGCACCAGCCTGTGGATCGCATCTGGAAGGACTCAAACGCAAGAAAATGCATATTGAAAAACGTCTTTTCTGTAATTGATATATTATACCAGTAGTTCTCAAACTTTATTCACCATGTACCACCTCAGAAAACTGTCCGTCAGTGGTCAACAAAATAAACAGTTTTACTATGACCAACATTAAAATACAGTAGCGTAGGAGGCCTAAGTATTCATTAATAACAAGGCAGAGGTTTTATTTAACAAGTGTATTTATCGGGCTTCACGGTGGCAGAGGGGTTAGTGCGTCTGCCTCACAGTACAAAGGTCCGGCAGTCCTGGGTTCAATCCCAGGCTCGGGATCTTTCTGTGTGGAGTTTGCATGTTCTCCCCGTGAATGCGTGGGTTCCCTCCGGGTACTCCGGCTTCCTCCCACTTCCAAAGACATGCACCTGGGGATAGGTTGATTGGCAACACTAAATTGGCCCTAGTGTTTGAATGTGAGTGTGAATGTTGTCTGTCTATCTGCGATGAGGTGGCGACTTGTCCAAGGTGTACCCCGCCTTCCGCCCGATTGTAGGTGAGATATGCGCCAGCGCCCCCCGCAACCCCAAAAGGGAATAAGCGGTAGAAATGGATGGATGGAAGTGTATTTATGATTAATGTTGTCAAGTGTAACATTACACACAGTTTGAACAGTATCACTGTTTTTGAATATTGAATTAGGTGATTCTGTGGCATACCACAAGATGGCGCTTATGTACCGCTTGTGGTAGACCAACCACTAAATAAATAAAAAAAACGAAGAGCAGAAAAGGCCAACAGACATCAATGAAATTTACTTTTAAACCCGTCCCTTAAGTAATCCAGCAGCAACAGAAAATTGTTGAATAGACGATATGTCCAAAATGTTGACACGCATAAGACTGGTTCTTGTCTAGCCGCATGTCGAACTGTCAGCAAAATAGTGCTTGCAAAATGATGATAAGTGTTGATAAATCACATTGCGCACGCTAAATAATTATATTTCCATCTTCTCCTCCCAGCATTGTGAGCCTGTTGATGATCAGCATACATTGTGCATATTAACGAAGACAGATTGCACGCCTTATTCTGCTTACTAAAAGGGGAACTGCACTTTTTAGGGAATTTTGCCTATCTTTCACAATCATGAGAGTCAAGAACATGTCTCTTTTTTTCGGTATTTTGAAAATTATAAAAAAGCTTGGAAGATGCAGCGAATAGGAGTCACTTTGCCGTCGAAGCCTCTAAAAAAACCTTCAAAACGCTCCATCAACGTTTTATATACACACTTCAAGTCTATATATAATGTAATAACAGACAATTTTATTACATTATATAGTATGTACAATATACACACTGCAAGTGTGTGTGTATATATATATATGTATGTGTGTATATGTATGTATATATATATATATATATGTATATATATATATATATATATATATATATATATATACGTGGCACAGTGGAAGAGTGGCCGTGCGCAACCCGGGGGTCCCTGGTTCAAATCCCACCTAGTACCAACCTTGTCACGTCCGTTGTGTCCTGAGCAAGACACTTCACCCTTGCTCCTGATGGGTGCTGGTTGGCGCCTTGCATGGCAGCTCCCTCCATCAGTGTGTGAATGGGTAAATGTGGAAGTAGTGTCAAAGCGCTTTGAGTACCTTGAAGGTAGAAAAGCGCTATACAAGTACAACCCATTTATCATTTATTTATGTGTATATATATATATATATGTATATATATTTTCATATGTATGTATATATGTATGTATGTATATATATATATATATATATATGTATGTATGTATATATATATTCATATGTATGTATATATATGTATGTGTATACATGTATATGTATGTATCCATCCATCCATTTTCTACCGCTTATTCCCTTTTGGGGTCGCGGGGGGCGCTGGCGCCTATCTCAGCTACATGGATTATCCAGAGAATAGTGCTCGATACCGTGGTAGAGCGCAATATGTATGTCCTGATGATTGAGAGAACCCCTCATGAAACAGTTCTGTAGAGATGAAGTAATCTTGTGATTTTTCCCACACATACATATGTATGTATATATATGTATGTGTATACATATATATAAATATATATGTATATGTATATACATGTATGTGTATACATATATATAAATATATATGTATACACATACATATATATAAATATATATGTATACATATATATATGTATGTATATATATGTATGTATATATATATGTATTGTATGTATCTATATATATATATATATACATATATATAATGTACTTAACATACACCATAACAATATGTAATATGTACAATATACACACTGCAAGTATATATATAATGTAGTAACATTCACCTTCTTAATAATATGTTCAATATTTACCATAGAAAGTAGTTTCTCAGTTTTTGCTCTTACAATAACAATGTCAGAACAGTTTGGTTGTACAGGTTACGCTAGATTGTTGGCGGTTTTCGGATGCATTTTTAAAGTGAGTTAGAGGAGGAATTGATTGCTCCAATTAGCTGCATTGCTAGCCACCTGGGACGAGACGATTTTTACATGTTAAACTACTGTAGTTGATTGTACTACATTCTATTGTTTTCTTTTTAAAGGCCTACTACTACCGACCACACAGTCTGACAGTTTATATATCAATGATGAAATATTAACATTGCAACACATGCCAATACGGCCTTTTTAGTTTACTAAATTGCAATTTTAAATTTCCCGGGAGTTTCTTCTTGAAAACGTGTAATGATGACGTGTACGCGTGACGTGCACGGACTGTTTGGAAATATGAGGGCTGCACACACACACAGCTAAAAGTCGTCTGCTTTGACCGCATAATTACACAGTATTTTGGACATCTGTGTTGCTGAATCTTTTGCAATTTGTTTAATAATGGAGAAGTCACAGTAGAAAGATGGAGTTGGGAAGCTTTTAGCCTTTAGCCACACAAACACACAGTGTTTTTTTGTTTAAAATTCCCGGAGGTGAAACTTTACTATGGATCAGAGCGGTCAAGCGAACATGGTTCCTCACCACTTGTCGACTGGCAGGTTTCCGTGAGAAAATTGTGGTAAAAAGTCGCCTCTTACCGGAGATCTGCGGAGCTTGCGCCGTCCATGCAGCTGCCGTGACTTCCCTCAGACACTGGCGTCAACACACCCGTGGACACACCCCTCCGACTATCAGGTACTATTTAATCTCACTAAAACACTAGCAACACAATAGAAAGATAAGGGATCCCCCAGAATTATCCTGGAAAATGTGTCTAAAAACATCTGAATCGCTCCCAATGCAATCGCCTTTTTTTTTTTTCCTAGTCCTTCACTTTCAATATCCTCAGCCACAAATGTTTCATCCTCGCTCAAATTAATGGGGAAATTGTCGCTTTCTCGGCCTGAATAGCTCTTGCTGCTGGAGGCTGCTACTTCCGGTAAAGGCAAGGCTTTTTTTTATCAGCCTTTAAAGGCCTACTGAAATGAGATTTTCTTATTTAAACGGGGATAGCAGGTCCATTCTATGTGTCATACTTGATCATTTCGCGATATTGCCATATTTTTGCTGAAAGGATTTAGTAGAGAACATCCATGATAAAGTTCGTAACTTTCGGTGCTAACAGAAAAGCCCTGACTTTACCGTCACATGTTGATGACTCCTCACATATTCACATTGTTTTTAATGGGAAACTCCAACAAAAAGAGCTATTTGGACCGAGAAAATTACAATTTACCCATTAATTTGAGCGAGGATGAAATATTTGTGTTTGAGGATATTGATAGCGACGGACTAGAAAAAAAAAAGTAAAAAAAAACAAACCGTGATTGCATTGGGACGGATTCCGATGTTTTTAGACACATTTACTAGGATAATTCTGGGAAATCCCTTATCTTTCTATTGTGTTGCTAGTGTTTTAGTGAGTTAAATAGTACCTGATAGTCGGAGGTGTGTGTCCACGGGTGTCTTGAGGCCAGTGTCTAATGGAAGTTGACGGCAGCTATGGACGGCACAAGCTCACCTTTTCTCTGGTAAGAACTGACTTTTTAACCACAATTTTCTCACCGAAACCTGCTGGTTGACATGTGGTCGGGATCCATAGGAAATTTTCACCTCCGGGAATTTTGAACAAGGAATCACCGTGTTTTTGTGTGGCTAAAGACTAAAGCTTCCCAACTCCATCTTTCTACTGTGACTTCTCCAATATTAATTGAACAAATTGCAAAAGATTCAGCAACACAGATCTCCAAAATACTGTGTAATTATGCCGTTAAAGCAGACAACTTTTAGCTGTGTGTGTGTGCAGCGCTCATATTTCCTAAAAACCCATGACGTCTTGCGTACACGTCATCATTACACAACGTTTTGTAGACGAAACTCCCAGGAAATTTAAAATTGTAATTTAGTAAACTAAAAAGGCCGTATTGGCATGTGTTGCAATGTTAATATTTCATTATTGATATATAAACTATCAGACTGCGTGGTCGGTAGTAGTGGGTTTCAGTAGGCCTTTAAACTACTGTAGTTGATTGTATTACATTCTATTGTTTTCTTTTTAAAAGGCATGTTATGTTCTGGGGAGCAAACACTCAACACTTTGTTTTAGCCCCAAGTGTGTGTCACAGTAGCAGCTGTTAGAAAACAAGTGAAATTCATATTCTGAGGTATCACGTGTGTGCGTGTAAATCAACTTTTTATTCTGTGTTTTTGTCATTTCAGGAGAAGATGAAAACTGCGAGCTGAAAGAACATTTTTATTTGTTTTACTTTCCATTCCTTTCACAATAAAGCAATGTGAAAAATTTAAGAGTAAAACATTTATTTTTGAAAAACATTCCAACTTAAATCACTAACGCAGAATATTGTTGACTCCTCCGCCTGTCCTCCCATCCTGAACGCTTGTTCACATTTAGATAAGATAGGAAGTGCGACAAGAACACATCACTGCTAGCAGGACAACAACATACGTCGCTATATTTGTGATAAAGCAGTTTAAATCAGTAAATAAAATAAGTATGAAAAAAAGTCGCCTTGTTGGTTTGAAGACGAGGTCACGCAGACGTCTTAGCTCGTTTCTTCTCCTTGCTTTTTTCCTTCTCCAGATGTTTCTAGAAACAAACGATTAGGGTGATAAGCAGCCCCACCTTCTCACTGGACGCCATGTGGGCGGAGCCTCACCTGAAGCTTGTCGTAGTGTGTCCGGCTGCAGCAGTGCGTAATCTTGGCCATCTCCTCGTTGGAGTAGAAGAGGAGACAGACGCGGCAGTAGTAGCCCATCTTCACCTGTTCCACACCTGCACACAAACACTTTGACGTCAACCTGGGCCTTCGCCATTACAACCGGCAGTTTTCGGTGAGAAAATTGTGGTAAAAAGTAGCCTCTTACCGATTGGTCTGTTGGCATCAAATGGCGGCAGCGGTAGAGACGCGGCCTGCGGGTTGGCTACAGCTGGCGGGGCGGTCTGGCTGGCAGAATTCTCTATGGCGACTTCCTCCTCCTCGGTCAGCTGCATCACAACGACACACTCGTTAGAGGGGAACATTATCACCATTTCTGAAGGGTTAAAACCAATAACAATCAGTTCCCAGTGGCTTATTTTATTTTTCGAAGTTTTTCTCAAAATTTTACCCATCAAGCAATATCCCGAAAAACGGCTTCAAAGTGCCTGATTTTAAAGGGGAACATTATCACAATTTCTGAAGGGTTAAAACAAATAAAAATCAGTTCCCAGCGGCTTTTTTTTTTCCGAAGTTTTTATTTTTATTTTACCGATTACGCAATATCCCCAAAAAATGCTTTAGAATGCCTGATTTTCGCTATCTGTGAAGCCAACGTCCATTTTCCTGTGACGTCATCCAGTGATATACATGCTAAGCAGGCGGATAGCACAGCAAGATATAGCGACATCAGCTCAGATTCAGACTCAGATTTCAGCAGCTTAAGCGATTCAACAGATTACGCATGTATTTAAACGGATGGTTGGAGTATGGAGGCAGATAGCGAAAAGGAAATTGAAGAAGAAACTGAAGCTATTGAGCGAATAGCTATTGACGCTATTCGGCCATGTCTGCCTTTGGATCGCCGGTAAAATGTGCAGACCAAACGTTCGGGACTTTCGCATCTTGTGACACTGGAGCAACTTAAATCTGTCGTTTGGTAAGTGTTTGTTTGGCATTAAATGTGGGTGGAGGGAAACGCTGGATGCAAATATAGCTACAAATGTACATACAGCTAGCCTAAATAGCATGTTAGCATCGATTAGCTGGCAGTCATGCCGCGACCAAACATGTCTGATTAGCATATAAGTCAATAACATCAACAAAACTCACCATTGTGATTTGGTTGACTTTATCGTTGGAAATGCATCTGCAGGATATCCATACATCTCTGTGCCATGTCTGCCCTAGCATCGCCGGTAAATAGCATGTTAGTATCGATTAGCATGCCGTGCTAATCGATGCACATTCTACTGAAGTCAACTTGAATCCGTCCCTGATCGTGTTGTTACACCCGCCGACGAGGCATGATGTCTCCAAGGTACGGAAAACAGTCGAAAAAATGGAAAATAACAGCTGATTTGACTTGATGTGTATAATGTGTTTGACAAAATGGCCGGTTGACTACCTATGTGACGTCATCGCTCCGAGAGCAAATAATGGAAAGGCGTTTAATTTGCCAAAATTCACCCAATTAGAGTTTAAAAAATATATATGGTCTTTTTTCTGCAACATCAAGGTATATATTGACGCTTACATAAGTCTGGTGATAATGTTCCCCTTTAACTGTCGTTATATCCATCCGTCCATTGTCCTGTGACGTCACTGCGGGAAGCCACCAGAAACAAACATGGCGGATAGAACAGAAAGGTATAGCATAGTAGCTTGGATTCAGACTCTGATTTCAGTGCCGTAAGCGATTCAACAGATTACGCATGTATTAAAACGGATGGTTGGAGTGTGGAGGTGGGTAGCGAAAATGAAATTGAAGAAGAAACTGAAGCTATTGAGCCATATCAAGACAGACAGCGGCACAGGAGGAAGCAAGGACGAATTCAGCGATCGCTTTCTAACCAACGATTGGTATGTGTTTGTTTGGCATTAAATGTGGGCTAAGGGAAAGGCTAGATGGAAATTAGGCATAATGATGCAATATGTACATACAGCTAGCCTAAATAGCATGTTAGCATCAATTAGCTAGCAGTCATGCCGTGACCAAATATGTCTGATTAGCACAGAAGTCAATAACATCAACAAAACTCACCTTTGTGATTTTGTTGACTTTATCGTTGGAAATGCATCTGCTTTGAGTGTTGCAGGATATCCACACATTCTTGCCATCTCTGTTGTAGCATAGCTGTCGTCGGTAAAGTGTGCAGAACAAACGAGAGACTTTCGAATCTTTTGACCACTGGTGCAACTTGACAACTGTTCGTGTTGTTACACCCTCCGACAACACACCGACGAGGCATAATGTCTCAAAGGTAAGGGAAAACAGTAAAAAAAAAAACGGAAAATAACAGAGCTGATTGACTTGGTGCGTGTAATGATATTGAGAAAATGGCGCATTGCTTCATGTTGTGACGTCACGGGTGAAAGGTCATCGCTCCGACAGGCTATCAATTGAAAGGCGTTTAAATCGCCAAATTCACCCTTTTAGAGTTCGGAAATCGGTTAAAAAAATATATGGTCTTTTTTCTGCAACATCAAGGTATATATAGATACATAGGTCTGGTGATAATGTTCCTCTTTAAGGACTTGAGGCTAACTTCAAATTTTCACTGGAAGCAAACCGGTGGCTGACTTTTTCTGTTTTTAGGTCAATGGGTCTGTTTGCACCGCCTTATGTATGTACGCACAACTTCTACATTTGCCAGGTTGCCGTAACCACTGGATGCATTTAGCTCAAATTCGCTTGTGTTGGACAGGAAGTCATACACAAACAAATTATCCTGTTTACTTTCTGAATAAAATACTTCCGTTTTCAAGGCAGATCGTATTTCACACTTTGAAACGGACGGACGTGAAGTCAGCAAGTCAAAGGTCAAGAATCTAATTTCACCTCATTGACACAAATGAGGCTGATTTTTGAGGTTCAAAGTTAGAGAATCCTATGTCAGGCATTATCTCGGGCAGCTATATGGGGATACGGCCTCTGGTTACAAGTTGAAAAGAGGGGTGCGTTTGTGCAAAGCTTGCCAGGGATGATGTTGAAAAGGTTGGTTCTGCAAGGCAAAACGGTCATCTTCCACGAGTTAAGTTAATGCCTTCACAGATGCCCGCCTGTGGGTACTGATTGCAGGTTGACATTGTGGCAGGACCAAGTTTTTGCGTCCACTCCTCTAGAAGGAAAGAACTATTTTTGGTTGCCTTTACTACAACACCCTTGTCACGTGATTACGCCAGATCTCATTAAAAGTCCGCAGTATTTCGCTGCGACAGGTGGGTGGCGAAGCACTGTTACGCATCTAGTAAAAGTCTGAAGTCCGGGATGAAGACTTACTTTCTGGTTCTGGTGTGGAACATCTGGAACCTTCTGTGTGATTTCGACTTTTTTATCCTCTTCATCCACAGGTCTCATTTCCACCTGCTCTGACGGAGGTTTTATTTGCTCCTCTTCATCATTGACTGCCGCTGCCTCTTGAGGTTTCATGTGCTCCTTTTCCTCAATGAGTGCCTCGTCATCCTGGGGTTCCAATTGCTCTTTTTTGTCTATGACTGATGTTTCCTCTTGAGGTGTCATTGGCTCATCATCCTCCCTGACCTCCACCTCTTGCTCTTTCATTTGTTCATCGCCCTTGACCACCTCCTCCTCCTCTTGCTCTTTCACTGGCTCAACGTCCTTGACTGCCTCCTCCTCTTGCTCTTTCATTGACTCAACGTCCTTGACCGCCTCCTCCTCTTGCTGTTTCATTGGCTCAACGTCCTTGACCGCCTCTTCCTCTTGAGATTTCATTGGCTCATCATCCTTGACCGCCTCCTCCTCTTGCTGTTTCAATGGCTCAACATCCTCCTTGACCGCCTCCTCCTCTTGAGGTTTCTTTTGCTCCTCTTCCTCTTTCCTGGCTTTCTTGACTGGAGGTTCTCCTTCGGTATGTTTGGCTGACCTCGAAGGCGTGCTACTCTTATCCCTCTTGCTGGGACATGCATGTCTGCACAAAGAGTAAGCAGTTAATCGACGACACAACTGGACAGGCAGTAGCCACAGTACAAACAAAAAGTACTGTGTCTGGTCTCTGAGAAGAAGAAACTCACCCGTATCTAAGGTGCGTGTACTTCCTGCTCACATACACCAGCAGTCGTCTGTCATTCAGCTTTGGTTGGTTGGCTGTGTAAGCTTCTGCCATTTCATTTGCGTCCTCCGCCCTCTCCATCTCCAGGAAACACTGCACCAGGATGCAAACAAGACGTGTTATTCGTTGGCCTGCGGCGACATGTTCTGCCGACAGTTCCTTACCTCTCTCTTGAAACGGTTAAGGAAATACTTTCGGACTTTGCCGAAGGGCTCAGCTAGTTGGAAGATGTCCTTGTCAGAAAAATTGCTGTTGGGCAGCTGACCCACGTACACCACCCGGCTGACTTCGCGCTGCGAGAACGGGAAGTTAGGTCGGTCCGCCGCCAACAAGGTTGGCGTTCGAGAAGAGGAGCTGACCTGTATCTTGATGGTCGGGTACGTCATGGAGTGGTTGACCTTCACCGAGCGCCCGCACACGGATGCAGAAACGTTACTGTTGTAGAACTTGACCATCGCCAGCGCTTCTTGTTCTGTGGTAAACTGAAGGTAGGCCTGGCAGGAAGTAAGGAGACGATCAGTCAGAAAGCTGTCAGCAGGTGCGAGTCGCCGAGTCAGCGATCCACTCTACCTCGGGTTTCCGGTCCAAGACCAGATGCCTCACCAACTTCCCAAAAGGTTTGGTCAGTCCCAACAACTCATTCAGGAAGTTGTGTCCTCGTCTGAAACCAGTCACGTTGACCACCCTCATCCCCTGACGGAACAACAAGGTTCACAGGTCACTTCCCATTGTTCCCACTGGGGTCAGAAGGGGTGCAGATACATACCCCTCTCCTCGACGTGTCTGCAGGGAGGAAGGAGACAAAAGATGAGACATTCAGCCGTCTCTGACACCAGACATGTGACAGCTTACCGATGCCCTCAGACTGCGGTCCTTCGTTTCCGGCCAGTTGCTCCTCATCATCAGCGAGTTCGTCCAGCGTCACAAACTCGTCCATGTTCTCCAGGAAGTTGTCATCCTGACAAGTCCAGCAGTGAGCTTTAAACTTTGACCTCAAAACAGTGTAGGGCTGGGTCATAAAAGGATACCAATATATGCGCGGTATATGTCATCGATATCATTGACAAAATCTTCTATTTTTTTCGTCTTTGTCGGAAGAAAGTGGAAGTATGGAAGCAAGGTTTGTTGAACCAAGGCACTCCACTTTTGACATTGCTCGGTTACCAGAGAGCAAGGTCAGAAGTGATCGGTGGGAGTGACAAACAGGTGACAGTACCAACTGTCATGTTTGGTTGTCTTGGCAGTTGATTCTTTGAATAGAGGGAAAAAGAGAGTCAAAATAAAAAAATTGTGGATAAAAGAGGAAAAGTCACTTGGACAGTATGACATTTTTTGGGATTTTTTCAAACAGGCCGTAGTCAGATCAATGTGGTCTGTACATGATGCAAGGCGCTCGTGCTCACCACCTTAGCTGCACCCACCCTCTGGAACACACCCGTTACTTCCTGGCACTTAATAGTGCAGACAATAGTTCTCATGTTTCTCTATGTTTACGTTTTCAGTATTTTCCTAAACTTTATTAAGCATTTCTTACATATTCCTTAATTTTGAGGGATAGACGAGACCATTGGCGAGACTAGAGCTGACCAATCTAAGTCTGTGGGCACGAACTGAAGAAGCCTACTCGGATGAGAGGCGAAACGTCTTCTAAAACAAACCAAACAGTCCAGTTAAATGTCCTGAGATGACAATGACCTGGATGAATGAGAACATTCAGAGACATTTTGTTAAGTGTTCAATGTGATTTCACAATTTTGTTTGAATTGAGTGTTGACCGTTTCTTTTCTGCCTTGATAGCCGAGGGGGTTATAATCAAAGGAAGATTACATTTCATATTAAAATGTTTACTCATATTTGTATTTTACTTTCGACAGGTCATAAAAACATCAATAATCATCGACAGACCGATATCACTTATCGTGATATAGCTTTCAGCCATATTGCCCAGCCCTACGGCAGTGAGACAGATGTCTCATTGCAGAAGCTACCTGCTCAGGCTTATGTTCCTCAGGACTTCCTGGTCCTGGTTCTGTTTTCTGCTTCTCCGACTCCTCCCCACCCTCAGCCTGCATGGTGGCACCGCCAACATCTGCCAAAGTCTCCGCCGTGACATCTTTGTCATCAGGAGCCTGGGATGATGCAACCTTTGAGAACAGGGGTCTTGTCGAGGCCTACATGTTTTACCGTCGGACCTCTTACCTTCTCCTGAACACTGCCTTCATTTTCCTCGGGCTCCGCCTCCTTTGCACCTGCCTCATTTGTATTCTCCTCCTCCGATTCCACAACTCCAGACACTTCCTCCCCTTCCTTGTCCTCTTTATCTTCCGGAGAAGATTGGGCTCTGCTGTTTTCATCTCTGCTCCTGGAAGGAGACTGAGACGTTTTTCTTGATGCTCCACCCTTGCTGCCATTCCCTGCAACATTTTCCAATCTGCGGCCGAGTCTGCGTCAGAGAAGGAGAAACGTGCACCTGAGCCCTTTGTTGATGTCGAGATGTTGCTACAGTAACCAGGTGTTTCGGCTTACTTGAGGGTCTTGTACTTGGTGCACGTGTAGACTCCGAGTGGTCGTCCTCGGATGGTGAGGGGGTTGACGGTGTAGTACTTCACCATCATGTCCGCATCATCTGACGTCCCCAATTGGATGAACGCCTGGCGGACACATCGGGGTTAGCGTCGACAGGAAGTGATAGCGAGCATGTGCGGGTTTCACCTGGCTGGACAAGAAGAGGTGTTTCTCGACTGTGCCGAAGCGAGCGGCGATGGTCAGCAGCTCGTCCCTGTCCTGTTTTTCTCTGGGCACGTTGGAGAAGAACACCACCTGACTGCCTTCAATCTTGGCCTCCCGGGACTGCCCGTCGCCCGTCCTGTCCGACGTTCGCTTTTTCTATGGGTGCGACAAAAGGGGCGCGTCAAAAGTTGGCGGCGGAAAGTGCGAGTGTTCCGTCCGGTGGCCTCACCTCAATGACCATGAGCGATTTGGACAGGTAGAAGTTGAGAGTCTTCCCGTAGAGTGTAGCTGGGTTCCGCTGGTAGTAGTTGACCATGTCCTGCGCGTCCTCGTGACTCTCCATCTCTAAGAAGGCCTGTGGACACACGCGGGACAATGCATCGTCAATATCCCTTGCTGGTAAGGCGAACATCCACAACAGGCGTGGCCGCCATGTGTACCTTGTGACTGAGGATCAGGTGCTCCTGCAGACGCCCGAAAGGTTCCGCGAAGGCCAACAAAGTGTTGTTGCTGAGGGGCTTCCTGTTATAATTGACCACCACGACCCTGCTCCTCGTCTGCGAAAACATCTCACTTCTTCATCACCAAACTCACATTCGCCCCATAGAATTCATGATGTAAAAGAGGGGTGTCCCAAGTCAATCAATCAAAGTTTGTGCCGCCTCAAAGGGCTGCACAAACCACAGCATCCCCTGATCTGAACCCACAGAAAAGTGCGGCCCCGGGGCAATTTGTGCCCTGTAGCTCAATCTTTAACTTGTCCAGGGTGTACACCGCCTTCTGCCCGGATGCAGCTGGGATAGGCCTCAGCGCCCCCATGAGCCCCGAGAGTGACAAGTGGTAGAAAATGGCTGGATGGATGCGCAATTGTTAGCATTCCAATATTAGCATGCTATCTTTTTTTGCTAAATTTGCAGGTATAGACCTCAGCGTCAAATATTTTGTTACTAACCAATGACACCTCTTAACATGCTAGCTTTTTTTGTTTTTGTTTTGTTGGCGTACACCTCACTCAGATTTTGGTACTAGACGGATGCTAACGTTAGCATACTAGCGTTTTTAAACTAATTTTTCAGATACACACCTGAGTAATACATTACAATTAGCATTTTACCATGCTAACATTAACATGCTGTCTTTAAAAACTACAAACCCTGTTTAAATATGAGTTTGGATATAAACGGAATACAATGATTTGCAAATTATTTCAACCAATATTATACAAATATGCTACAAAGACAACATATTTGATGTTCAAACTGGTTAGCATTTTTTTTTCAAATCATTAACTTTAGAATTTGATGCCAGCAACACGTGACAAAGAAGTTGGGAAAGGTGGCAATAAATACTGATAAATTTGAGGAATGCTCATCAAACACTTATTTGGAACATCCCACAGGTGTGCAGGATAATTTGGAAAAGGTGGGTGCCATGATTGGGTATAAAAAAAGCTTCCCAAAAAATGCTCAGTCTTTCACTAGAAAGGATAGGGCGAAGTACACCCCTTTGTTCACAACTGCATGTGCAAATAGTCAAACAGTTTAAGAACAACGTTTCTCAAAGTGCAATTGCAAGACATTTTAGGGATTTCAACATCTACGGTCCATAATCTCATCAAAAGGTTCAGAGAATCTGGAGAAATCACTCCACGTTAGCGGCATGGCCGGAAACCAACATTGAATGACCGTGACCTTCGATGCCTCTGACGGCACTGTATCAAAAACCGACATCAATCTCTAAAGGATATCACCACATGGGCTCAGGAACACTTCAGAAAACCACTGTCACTAAATACAGTTTGTCGCTACATCTGTAAGTGCAAGTTAATGCTCTACTATGCAAAGCGAAAGCCATTTATCAACAACATCCAGAAACACCGCCGGCTTCTCTGGGCCCGAGATCTTCTAAGATGGACTGATGCAAAGTGGAAAAGTGTTCTGTGGTCTGACGAGTCCACATTTCAAATTGATTTGGGAAATATTTGACATCGTGTCACCCCGACCAAAGGGGAAGCCAACCATCCAGACTGTTATTGACGCAAAGTTCAAAAGCCAGCATCTGTGATGGTATTGGAGTGCATTAGTGCCCATGGCATGGGTAACTTACACATCTGTGAAGGCACCATTAATGCTGAAAGGTACATACAGGTTTTGGAACAACATATGCTGCCATCTAGACGCCGTCTTTTTCAAGGACGCCCCTGCTTATTTTAGCAAGACAATGCCAAGCCACATTCAGCATGTGTTACAACAGCGTGGCTTCTTAAAAAACGAGTGCGGGTACTTTCCTGGCCCGCCTGCAGTCCAGACCTGTCTCCCATCGAAAATGTGTGGCGCATTATGAAGCGTAAAATACGACAGCAGAAACCCTGGACTGTTGAACGACTGAAGCTCTACATAAAACAAGATTGGGAAAGAATTCCACTTTCAAAGCTTCAACAATTAGTTTCCTCAGTTCCCAAACGTTTATTGAGTGTTTTTTAAAGAAAAGGTGATGTAACACAGTGGTGAACATACCTTTTCCCAACTACTTTGGCACGTGTTGCAGCCATGGAATTCTAAGTTAATTATTTGCAAAAAAAAAAATAAGTTTGAGTTTGAACATCAAATATCTTGTCTTTGTAGTGAATTCAATTGAATATGGGTTGAAAAGGATTTGCAAATCATTGTATTCTGTTTATATTTACATCCAACACAATTTCCCAACTCATATGGAAACGGGGTTTGTAATTTAGCAAGTGTAAACCTCAATGTCATCCATCCATCCATCCATTTTCTACCGCTTATTCCCTTTCGGGGTCGCAGGGGGCGCTGGCGCCTATCTCAGCTACAATCGGGCGGAAGGCGGGGTACACCCTGGACAAGTCGCCACCTCATCGCAGGGCCAAACCTCAATGTCATATACTCTGGTATTTCACCAATGCTAAAATGAGCATGCTTTTAACATATCATCGTAGTACCGTCACCATGCTAGTGTTTTCAGCTCATTGTGCTCTTATTTTGACGCTATCTGGGGATTGTGCTAACTATTTGTATTTTAGTTTGGCTCTTCAGCATTCACAAAAAATTTGTATTGAAATTGCATTTTCTAGTTCTTTTAAAAAGTATATATACACTGTATTGCGAAAAGTATTAGCCACCTGCCTTGACTCACATATGAACTTAAAGTGCCATCCCATTCCTAACTCATAGGGTTCAATATGATGTTGGTGCACCTTTTGCAGCTATTACAGCTTCAACTCTTCTGGAAAGGCTGTCCACAAGGTTGCAAAGCGTGTTTTAGGAATTTTCTACCTATCTTCCAAAAGCACATTGGTGAGGTCACACACTGATGTTGGTCGAGAAGGCCTGGCTCTCAGTCGTCGTTCTAATTCATCCTAAAGGTGTTCTATCGGCTTCGGGTCAGGACTCCGTGCAGGCCAGTCAAGTTCATCCACACCAGACTCTGTCATCCATGTCTTTATGGATCTTGCTTTGAGCACTGGTGCACAGTCATGTTGGAAGAGGAAGGGGCCCGCTCCAAACTGTTCCCACAAGGTTGGGGGCATGGAAATGTCCAAAATGTTTTGGTATTCTGGAGCATTCAAAGCATTCATTGGAACTAAGGGGCAAAACCCAACTCCTGACACACAACCCCGCACCATAATTCCTCCTTCACACAAAGCAGTACGAAATGTACCGTTCTCCTGGCAACCTCCAAACCCAGACTTGTCCATCATATTGCCAGATGGAAAAGCGTGATTCGTAACTCCAGAGAACGCGTCTCCACTGCTCTAGAGTCCAGTGGCGACGTGCTTTACAGTCTCCATGCTTAAGTGCTTGATTTTATACACCTATCACTATTACTGCGGGCCAAATTGTTAGGACACTTGATTCTGAACATTTGGATGTGTGGAAAAATACTTTTGGCAATATAGTGTACTGGTTTTGAAGGTGAATCTACCAAAATTACCCCCGCATCCTTTGATGTGTTAGTCGGGAGCCCACAGCCGAAAACATTTGGGCACCCCTGTTCTAACGTGTACAAGATGGACCATCAACAAAAACCAACCACGATTGGTCCGCCAACCACGAATGGTTGGTTTACTGACTGGTTCCCGGACGTTCCGTAACCCATTCCTGATCCCATTCCCGATCCTGAAACAAACAAACGCGGTCGATATAGTACTCATGAAGAAGGGTGCGGCCATGACGGCAACCCAGGAAAGATCTGTCTCACCCCAACCGGACATCATCCCGGCTGCCGATCCAGGTCCTGAGGGGGGCGGTCCGAGCAACCCTGCTGACATGTTGGTGGACTCCATGAGGCTGCTGGAGCACACACAACATGTGAGCAACACGCCAATGATCCCTAAACGTGTCACACGATGTATGTGTTTTACCTTCGACTTGAAGCCACATTTGGGTCCCACTCAGGATACCTGCAGGGTCACAGAGGAGGTCAATACAAAGTGTGTGTGTGTGTGTGTGTGTATAAAGACTCACATGTTGAGCAGCAAACGCCTGTTCTCCGTGTGTCGCAAGCCATTTGTATGCTGGTTCCACTCCTGCACGCACACGCACAATCAGCACAGGATCTTACGGCGCCACCACAAACCACGCATTCCCGGCTTAGTGTAGTAGTAGTTGTGTTTACAAAGATTGTACTTTAGCATTAGGTGTGCAAGGACAAAAAGTTGTGACGGGAAGAGGACAAATGGGATGGAGCAGCGACTCTGAGGTCCCGTGTGACTACGGCGGGAGGCGTGGCGGTACTCACCATGGTGGAATGCACGTCAAAGTCGCAAAGAGAGCACACGTGAGGAAACATGGGGGGTGGGACTCCCAAGAAGTCTTGAACTTTTCCTTGTGAAGGGGAGCCGCTCCTCTGCAAAAAGGCAGACTGGGACATAGACGCCCCCTGCAGGTTGCTGTAGGAGTCCTGGTGCGAGAGCTCGGAGGAGTACATCCCTCTGCCGCCATCTCCCAGGCCGGGACCGCCATAATTAAAGCCTTGCCCGCGGCTGAGGGAGACCTCCTGCCGGGAAGTGAAACCAAAATCTGACTGGCCAGACCCCTGATTCAAAGATGTCCCGCCCATCCTGCCCTCATTGTCCCAGCCGCCGCCTCTGTAGGACTCATTCGAGGACATGGCGGCTGCTCCCCGCCCCATGTCCCCTTTGCGGTTCTTGAGCTGCATGAGGATTTTCGGCAGGGTCTCCACACTGATGTCCTCCTCTGGAATCTGGGCCAGAGCATCCAGATCTGAGGGCGACAGCCCCAAGCTGGCAAAAAGCTTCATGGTGCTGCCAAGTTGGCCGCCACCACCCCGGGACATGCGGGAGCTGCTCTCCTGGCCCTCCATGCCACCGCCCCCCCCAGAATTCCCACCCACCATCTGATTCATGCCAAAGTTTAGAGTCTCTGCAGCGGCAAGGAGCCCTCGACCCGCGGCGAAGCCTTGTTGAGCGCCGTCCATCTGGGACCTCTGAGACATGTCGTCACAAAGTGGAGACGTCAAAGGTTCTGTGAGGCAAGAGGACGAGAAATGTTCAAGATGTGTCCGGTGGGAAGGATCCCTGCAAGTTCAAGTAGTCTGGAGCAAAAAGGGAAGCAGAGTCCTGAAAGACAATGAAGGACAAGTAGACATGGTGGTCTCCGTGTCCAAAGACCACCAACACTTTGCCGTGCACTCACACACGCACACAGCCATTGAAGCTACAGAAGCAGGCCCAAAAGTCAGACTGGAGCTGAGACGAGGAGAAAGAGGAAATAATATCCTTACGTGGACAAGGACATTTGATGTAGAAAAGGAGAGTCACGTGACCACAGGACGTATTTGGTATTGCAAGAAATATCTTTGATCAATAACGTGGAAAGAAAAAGGAGCCAACCAAAATGGACTGTTCAAGCTGAGTCAGCATTCCACGCACAGGAAGCTAAGCTAAAGTACATGTTGGGTAACAAAGTAAGCTAAAACTTAGCGCTGTTTGCAAGTAGCTAGGCTAAAATGTATGTTTTAGCCGTGTATGCATTCGTATGTATGTAAATGTATATGTTCATAATTAACTACTAACAAGTAGCTGTGTTACCAAGTAGAACATAGCTCTATGTCCAAGTAGACCTTTTCCCAAGTAGCTAGGCTAAAACGTAGCTCTATTCCTAATTAGCTAGTCTAAAATTTAGCTCTGTTCCTAAGAAGCTAGGCTAAAACGTAGCTCTATTCTTGAAGGGGAACATTATTACCAGACCTATGTAAGTGTCAATATATACCTTAATGTTGCAGAAAAAAGACCATATGTTTTTTATAACCGATTTCCGAACTCTAAAAGGTTGAATTTGGCGATTGAAACGCCTTTCAATTGATAGCCTGTCGGAGCGATGACCTTTCAGCCGTGACGTCACATCGGGAAGCGATCAGCCATTTTCTCAATCTCATTACACGCACCAAGTCAATTCAGCTCTGTTTTTTTCAGTTTTTTCGACAGTTTTCCCGTACCTTGGAGACATCATGCCTCGTCGGTGTGTTGTCGGAGGGTGTAACAACACGAACAGAGACGGATTCAAGGAGCACCACTGGCAAAAAGATGCGAAAGTCCCTCGTTTGTAGGGATGATACTCGAAACCCGTTTTCCCGGTTGTTCGATAAGAAAAGAACCGAGTCCTCGGACTCGAACCCCTTTTTGACAACCGGTACCTGTTATCGAGACCACTATAGTAAAGAAAAAGAGTTGGTTCTTTATTTGAATCCGTCCCGACCAGAAATGCTCCGTGAGACATCACAAGAAACGACATCACGTAGCTCAGTCATTAGGCGCAGATAGCGAAAGCAGGAAAACAACAGACGGGAAAAAGCGCTCCAAGGTGTAATAAAGTTCAAAACAAAATACATAATCCAATGAATAACTTTACTGAGAGAATTGAGCAGGGTACAAACACATGACCAACACTTTTAGGACCAACCGGAAACATAGCAACCAGGCTAGCAACGCACCTCTTTAACGGCAGCTGTCGCAACGTTCTTAAAGCAACCACAGCACATACATATATATACAACATATCCCCCTTTTTTAACTTTTGTTTTTCTTTCCTTGTAAACAAAGCAAAATCACACTGTATTTGTGTTATCAGTCTAATTATAAATAATGCAGACGAGGCGTGTTGGCTGAGTTCTTGACGTTTACTGCCGGGTGACAACATGCAACAACACTTTTCGGGGCTACCGCGCATGCTCGTCACTCCCGTTGGATGCTGGGTAGTGTAGTCGTTATATTCCCTAGCTCATAAAGAAATAATGTTAACTCAAAGTGTATTTCTTTTTTTAGCTTTAACTTTTCATATTTTAGCATTGTAACCACATTTGCAAACAACTTTTCCCTTCATGGAATTTTCTTTCAATAAAAAAATAAAGTGCAAAAATGTCAAAACATCATAAACAGTTATGTCAAATAGTAGCAGAAGTGGAGTTTTTGGAGAGCTGTATTATTTTCAGTTTTGTACCCAAGGGATTGATTTTATTTAACACTATATTATTATTTTATACACCTATAGTGATCACAGAGACAGGTTGTTTTTGTGTTACTGTATATATTTGTTTATCTGAAAAATCCCACTTAATATATTTTGAGTAACAACAGTCAATATATATATTTTTTATTTTTTTAGGTGGGTAACAGTCAATATTTATTAGATTTTATTTTTTTCTTATATAATAATCGCCAAATTCGTCCTCGCTTCCTCCCGTGTTGCTGTCTGTCGTGTTGTTTTCGTCGGTTTCGCTTGTATACGGTTCAAAGCGATATGGCTCAATAGCTTCAATTTCTTCTTCACTTTCGTTTTCGCTACCTGCCTCCACACTCCAACCATCCCTTTCAATACATGCGTAATCTGTTGAGTCGATTACGTCGCTGAAATCCGAGTCTGAATCCGAGCTACTATCTCTATACCTTTCTGTGCTATCCGCCATGTTTGTTTCTGGTGGGTTCACGCTGTGACGTCACAGGATAATTGACGGGTGAATATACCGATGGTGAAAATCAGGCACTTTGAAGCCGTTTTTCGGGATATTGCGTGATGGGTAAAATTTTGAAAAAAACTTTGAAAAATAAAATAAGCCATTGGGAACTGATTTTTATTGGTTTTAACCCTTCAGAAATTGTGATAATGTTCCACTTTAAGTAGCGAGGTAAGAGCTCAGCTCTATTCCTAAGTAGTTAGGCTAAAACTTAGCTCTATTCCTAAGTAGCTAGACTAAAACTTAGCCAGTTCCTAAGTAGCTAGACTAAAACTTAGCGCTCTGTTCCTAGGTAGCTAAGCTAAAACTTAACTATGTTCCTAAGTATCTAGGCTAAAATATAGCTCTGTTCCTAAGTAGCTAGCCTAAAATGTAACTCTGTTCCTAAGTATTTAGGCTAAAACTTAGCGCTATTACTAAGTAGCAAGGCTGAAACTTAACTCTATTCCTAAGTAGCCCTTTTCCCAAGTAACTAAGCTGAAACGTAACTTTATTCCTAAGTGGCTAGGCTAAAACTTAGCTTGATTCCTAAGTACCTATGCTAAAACTTAGCTACATTCCGTAACTAGACTAAAACTTAGCTCTGTTCCTAAGTAGCTAGGCTAAAACTTAGCTATGTTCCTACGTAGCTAGGCTAAAGGTTAGCTCTGCTCCTGGGTAGTTAGACTAAAACTTAGCTTGATACCTAAGTAGCTATGCTAAAACTTAGCTACATTCCGTAACTAGGCTAAAACTTAGCTCTGTGCCTAACTGCTAGGCTAAGAATTAGCTCAGTTCCTAAGTAGCTAGGCTAAAAATTAGCTCTGTTCCTAAGTAGCTAGGCTAAAACTTAGCTCTATTCCTAAGTAGCTAGGCTAAAACTTAGCTCTGTTCCTAATTTTTTAGGCTATAACTTAGCTCTATTCCTAAATATTTCGACTAAAACTTAGCTCTGTTCCCAAGTAGCTAGGCTAAAACTTAGCTCTGTTCCTAAATATTTGGGCTAAAACTTAGCTCTGTTCCTAAGTAGCCTTTTTCCCAAGTAGCTAGGCTAAAACTTAGCTTTATTCCTAAGTAGCTAGGTTAAAACTTAGCTACATTCCGTAACTAGGCTAAAACTTAGCTTTATTCCTAAGTAGCTAGGCTAAAACTTAGCTCTGTTCCTAAGTATTCAGGCTAAAACTTAGCTCTATTCCTAAGTAGCTAGGCTAAAACTTAGCTCTGTTCCTAAGTATTTAGGCTATAACTTAGCTCTATTCCTAAATATTTCGACTAAAACTTAGCTTTGTTCCTAAGTAGCTAGGCTAAAACTTAGCTCTGTTCCTAAATATTTGGGCTAAAACTTAGCTCTGTTCCTAAGTAGCCTTTTCCCAAGTAGCTAGGCTAAAACTTAGCTTTATTCCTAAGTAGCTAGGCTAAAACTTAGCTACATTCCGTAACTAGGCTAAAACTTAGCTTTATTCCTAAGTAGCTAGGCTAAAACTTAGCTCTGTTCCGTAGCTAGGCTAACAAGTAGCTATGTTCCAAAGTAGTTATGCTAAATCATAGCGCTGCAGATAAGTTAACAAGTACTTTTGTTAACAAGGAGCTACGTTGAAGCAGTAGATACTAACTAGTCTTCCATTATTCACTAAAGTATGCGCATTTGGAGGTTTAAATAATGACAATTACGGTGCTTAGCTCGACATCAGCAATGCTAACCTCGGCCTTAGCTAACGTACAATACCATGAGCTAATGTGAGCGGTTATTCCATTAATTATCTCACGTTTTCCTATAAGCACGGCAGTAAAATGTAGATGAGATAAAGACTCAACAGTTTTTTAAATACACGGCAGTAAAACAGAGTAAATAAGCAAATAATGCTAGAAGTAGAGATATTCTTACCTCGCGACTCGGACAAAGATGCTAACGAACGCGTGTGCATTCGCACTAAACTCTCGCGATATCACGTCCGCGGTGACGTCATGGCGGATGTGATCGTTTTTTGTCTCGCTTTGATTTTGGCTATTGGGTCCAAACATTTGGAATGTAGTACATTCTGACATGTTTTTTTTTATTTTTTTCTTAACATTTACACTCATGACAGCGTATTTGCGAATTGTGTTGCTATGTGAAGTGGGAGTCGTTTATTAAAAAAATTGTTTATTTTCACAGAAAATTAATGTATCGGTTGTGTACGTCAAAAACTAACTTCGAAACTGGTCGATGAGGAAGTTATCTTTGATCCGACGCAGCGCCTCTCTTTGTTTCTACGCACAGTTGGTCCGTGAAGGCAACACTGCAATTTAGCCAATCATAAGCGAGCACCGCGTGACGTCACCAAGTAAACAAACAGAAGCCTGGCGGCCATTACAGCACAGCGCGAGCTCGGCTTGACTGTTTTGTCTTTTCCGGGAGCAACACGTCGTTTGACAGGTAAACAACATTCCAGTACAGCCCTTGCGTGTTTGCTGACGTCACACCTGTTTGTTCGGCGCGGCTAATAGCGTTGGCGACTGCGAGGCGACATTATGAAAGATCCCAGGCTGAGCTACGTCAACTCCAACAAGAACCTCGGCGATGACGTCACGCTGAGCAGCCTCCAGGAGAACCCTTTCGCGGAGTACATGTGGATGGAGCACGAGGAGGAGTTCAATAGGCAGGTGGGTGACACCTGTCGGCGATGACGTCACTGTGCCAGACTGACAAGCCCCCCCCCCCCCCCTGCAGGTGGAGGAGGAGCTGTGGGAGGAAGACTTCATGGAGAGATGTTTCCAGGAGATGCTGGATGAGGAGGAGTGGGAGTGGTTTGTTCCGTCCAGAGATCTCCCCCCCGGCAATCAGCGGCAGGAGCAGCTCCATGGAGACACAGCGGTGAGGTCGCCGTTTCTTTGAAGGTTACACTAGCCCAGGGGTCACCAACGCTGTGCCCGCGGGCACCAGGTAGCCCGTAAGGACCAGATGGGTAGCCCGCTGGCCTGTTCTAAAAATAGCTCAAATAGCAGCACTTACCAGTGAGCTGCCTCTGTTTTTTTAATTTTATTTATTTATTAGCAAGCTGATCTCGCTTTGCCCGACATTTTTAATTCTAAGAGAGACAACTCAAATAGAATTGGAAAATCCAAGAATACATTTTAAAGACTTGGTCTTCACTCGTTTAAATAAATTCATTTATTTTTTACTTTGCTTCTTATAACTTTCAATTTTAGAGAAAAAATACAACCTTAAAAATTATTTAAAATTTTTAAACACATATACCTTTTTACCTTTTAAATTCCTTCCTCTTCTTTCCTGACAATTTAAATCAATGTTCGAGTATTTTTTTTTATTGTTAAGAATAATAAATACATTTTAATTTAATTCTTCATTTTAGCTTGTTTTTCCGACGAAGAATATTTGCGAAATATTTCTTCACACCTATTATGATTAAAATTTTAAAAAATTATTGTGGCAGATCTAGAAAATCTGTAAATCAAATTTAAATCTTATTTCAAAGTCTTTTGAATTTCTTTTAAAAATTTTGTTCAGGAAAATCTAGAAGAAAAAATAATTTGTCTCTGTTAGAAATATAGCTTTGTCGAATTTGTTATATATTGTAACAAAGTGCAGATTGGATCTTAACCTATTTAAAACATGTCATCAAAATTCTACAATTAATCTTTATCAGGAAAAATTACTAAAGATGTTCCATAAATTCTTTTTTAAATTTTTTCAAAAACATTCGAATTAGCTGGTTTTTCGTGTTTTCTCCTCTTTTAAAACGTTCAATTAAGTGTTTTTTTCATCATTTATTCGCTACAAAAAACCTTTCGTAAAAGGAAAAAAAATGTATGACGGAATGACAGACAGAAATACCCATTTATATGTATATACAGTATATATATATACATATAGAGAGAGAGAGAGAGAGAGATTTATAGATTTATTTATTAAAGGTAAATTGAGTAAATTGGCTATTTCTGGTAATTTATTTAAGTGTGTATCAAACTGGTAGCCCTTCGCATTAATCAGTACCCAAGAAGTAGCTCTTGGTTTCAAAAAGGTTGGTGACCCGTGCACTAGCCAGTGGGCTAACAAACAAGTCCACTGACAAGCGAAGCTCTCAAAGGCCGACTGAAATGAAATTATCTTATTTAAACGGGGATAGCAGGTCCATTCTATGTGTCATACTTGATCATTTAGCGATATTGCCATATATTTGCTGAAAGGATTTAGTAGAGAACATCGACGATTAAAGTTCGCTACTTTTGGTCGCTAATAAAAAAGCCTTGCCTTTACCGGAAGTATGTGCGCGTGACGTCCCCAGTGTGAGGGCTCCTCACATCCTCACATTGTTTATAATGTGAGCCACCAGCAATAAGAGCAATTCGGACCGAGAAAACGAAAATTTCACCATTAATTTGAGCGAGGATGAAAGATTCGTGGATGAGGATATTGATAGTGAAGGACTAGAAAATAAATAAAATAAAAAGTGACGGCTCCGGGCGGTGGCAGTGTGAGCGTTTCAGATGTAATTATTAGACACATTTACTAGGATAATTCTGGAACATCCCTTATGTGCTTATTGTTTTAATAGTGTTTTAGTGAGATTGTAAAGACATACCTCAAAGTCGGATGGCTGCGGTGAACACGACAGTGTCTCTGAGAGGAGCCATGCTCACAGATGATGCCTTTTTTGACAGCTACCGCAGGAGGACGCATAATCCATTGATGTCTCCGGTAAAATATAGTATATCACAATTTTCCCATCCAAAAACACGCTGGTTGACGTAGAGAAACATGTTCGCTCGACCGCTCTGTGTTAAAGCTTCACAACAAACAAAGAAACACCGGCTGTGTCTCAGTGCTAAAGACAGCTGCAATACACCGCTTTCCACCAACAGCATTGTTCTTTATAGTCTCCATTATTAATTGAACAAATTGCAAAAGATTCAGCAACACAGATGTCCAAAATACTGTGTAATTATGCGATGAAAAGAGACGACTTTTAGGGCCAAAATGTCTCCTCCAACCAATAACGTCACAAACACACGTCATCATTCCGTGACGTTTTCAACAAGAAACTCCGCGGGAAATTTAAAATTGCAATTTAGTAAACTAAAAAGGCCGTATTGGCAGGTGTTGCAATGTTAATATTTCATCATTGATATATAAACTATCAGACTGCGTGGTTGGTAGTAGTGGGTTTCAGTAGGCCTTTAAGGCTTCAGGAATATAGCTATACTTACACCTATGCTCATTAACATCTCTCACAGGCCTAGTCATTGATTTAGTGTCATGTTCCTCGCCAACACATTCCATCACAGAAAATACATACTTAGGACTTAAAACAATCCAAAAGTCAAACCCAGAACTACATTCATGTGCGTAATTAAGATGTGTCATTTAATGAATGCAATTGCTCCTCTCGCAAGCAATTAACGATAACCAACACATTTCATCACAGAAATTAAATACTAAGACTCAAAATGATCCCACAATCAAAACCAGGACTAGTTCATGTGCGTAATATACGTGTCTTGTAATTAATGCGATTGGTCCTCTCGCAAGTAATTAATGATGACCAACATATTTCATCATAGAAATGAAATACTAAGACTCAAAATGATCCAAAGTCAAACCCATGACTACATTCATGTGGGTAATAGATGTGTCTTGTAATTAATGCAATTGATCCTCTCGCAAGTAATTATTGATAACCAACACATTTCATCATAAAAATGAAATACTAAGATTGAAAATGATCCAAAAGTCAAACCCAGGACTACATTCATGTGCGCAATAGACGTGTCTTGTAATTAATGCGATTGATCCTCTCGCAAGTAATTAATCGATAACCAACCCATTTCATCATTAAATTGAAATACTAAGATTGAAAATGATCCAAAAGTCAAACCCAAGACTACATTCATGTGCGTAATAGACGTGTCTTGTAATTAATGCGATTGCTCCCCTCGCAAGTAATTAACGGTAACCAACACATTTCATCACAAAAATGAAATACTATGACTCAAAATGATCAAAAAGTCAAACCCAGGACTACATTCATGTGCGTAGTAGAGACTTGTTTTGTAATTAATGCGACTGCTCCTCTCGCAAGCAATTAACAATAACCAAAATATTTCAACATAGAAATGAAATACTAAGACTCAAAATTATCCAAAAGTCAAACCCAAGACTACATTCTTGTGCGTAATAGACGTGTCTTGTAATTAATGCGATTGCTCCTCTCGCAAGTAATTAATAACCAACATATTTCATCATAGAAATGAAATACTAAGACTCAAAATGATCCAAAAGTCAAACCCATGACTACATTCATGTGCGTAATAGATGTGTCTTGTAATTAATGCAATTGATCCTCTCGCAAGTAATTATTGATAACCAACACATTTCATCATAAAAATTAAATACTAAGATTGAAAATGATCCAAAAGTCAAACCCAGGACTACATTCATGCGCGTAATAGATGTGTCTTGTAATTAATGCGATTGCTCCTCTCGCAAGTAATTAATGGTAACCAACACATTTCATCACAAAAATGAAATACCATGACTCAAAATGATCCAAAAGTCAAACCCATGACTACATTCATGTGCGTAATAGATGTGTCTTGTAATTAATGCAATTACTCCTCTCACAAGTAATTAATGCTAACCAACACATCTTATCATATAAATGAAATACTAAAACTCAATGATCAAAAAGTCAAACCCAGAACTACATTCATGTGTGTAATAGACGTGTCTTGTAATTAATGCAATTGCTCCTCTCGCAAGTAATTAATAATAACCAACCTATTTCATCATAATAATGAAATACTAAGATTGAAAATGATCCAAAAGTCTAGCCCTGGACTACACTGTGTGGAATAGAGACATGTCTTGAAATTAATGCGATTGCTCCTCTCGCAAGTAATTAACAATAACCAACCCATTTCATCATAAAAATGAAATACTATGACTCAAATTGATCCAAAAGTCAAACCCAGGACTACATTAATGTGCGTAGTAGAGACATGTTTTGTAATTAATGCGATTGTTCCTCTCGCAAGCAATTAACGATAACCAACACATATCAAAATAGAAATGAAATACTAAGACTCAAAATGATCCAAAGGTCAAACCCAGGACTACATTCATATGCGTAATAGATGTGTCTTGAAATTCATGCGATTGCTCCTCTCACAAGTAATTAATGATAACCAACACATCTTATCGTACAAATGAAATACTAAGACTCTATGATCTCACAGTCAAACCCATGACTAATTCATGTGCGTAATAGACGTGTCTTGTAATTAATGCGATTGGTCCTCTCACAAGTAATTAATGGTAACCAACACATTTCATCATAGAAATGAAATACTAAGACTCAAAATGATCCAAAAGTCAAACCCAGGACTACATTGTGTGGAATAGAGACATGTCTTGAAATTAATGCGATTGCTCCTCTCGTAAGTAATTAACGTTAATAAACCCATTTCATCATAAAAATAAAATACTATGACTCAAAGTGATCCAAAAGTCAAACCCAGGACTACATTCATGTGCGTAGTAGACATGTTTTGTAATTAATGTGATTGCTCTTCTCGCAAACAATTAACGATAACCAACACGTATCAACATAGAAATTAAATACTAAGACTCAAATGATGCAAAGGTCAAACCCAGGACTACATTCATGTGCGTAATGGATGTCTTGTAATTAATGCGATTGCTCCTCTCACAAGTAATTAATGCTAACCAACACATCTTATCGTACAAATGAAATACTAAGACTCAATGATCCCACAGTCAAACCCAGGACTAATTCATGTGTGGGATAGACGTGTCTTGTAATTAATGCGATTGCTCCTCTCGCAAGTAATTAATGATAACCAACACATTTCATCATATAAATGAAATACTAAGACTCAAAATGATCCAAAGGTCCATCACAAGACTATATTTATGTGTGTAATAGATGTGTCCTGTAATTAATGCGATTGCTCCTCTTGCAAGTAATTAATGCTAACCAACACATCTGATTGCACAGATGAAATACTAAGACTCAATGATCCAAAAGTCAAACTCAGAACTACATTCATGTGCGTAGTAGAGACATGTTTTGTATTTAATGTGATTGTTCCTTTCGCAAGTAATTAATGATAACCAACCCATTTCATCATAATAATGAAATACTAAGACTCAAAATGATCCAAGTCAAACCCAGGACTACATTCAGGTGCGTAATAGACGTGTCTTATAATTAATGCGATTGCTCCTCTCAAAAGTAATTAATGATAACCAACACATTTCATCATAAAAATGAAATACTAAGACTCAAAATGATCCAAAAGTCAAACCCATGACTACATTTATTTGCGTGATAGAGACGTGTCTTGTAATTAATGCGATTGCTCCTCTTGCAAGTAATTAATAACCAACACATATCATCATAGAAATTAAATAGTATAAGATTCAAAATTATTCAAAAGTCAAACCCAGAACTACATTCATGTGCATAATAGACGTGTCTTGTAACTATTGCGAATGCTCCTCTCGCAAGTAAATAATGATAACCAACACATTTCATCATAAAAATTAAATACTAAGACTCGAAATGATCCAAAAGTCAAACCCAGGACTACATTCATGTGCGTAATTGACGTGTCATTTAATTAATGCGATTGCTCCTCTGGGACGTTATTAATGGCGTGGCGTTGGAGGCGCTGGGTCATCATGGCCGTGTCGTGTGTGCAGACCAGCAGCAACCTCAACCCCCACGCCAAGGAGTTCACGCCCGGCATCCAGAAGCATGTCATGTGACCACCCGAGCCGCCGCTGCAGTCCACGCTGTGACGTCGTCGGCAGATTGGCCGCCGCCCACTCCCGCTCAGGCGGGCGTGTCTCTGAATGTAAAAACGCACTCTTGATTGGCAGTTGTCATGTGGCGACTTCAGGTGTGCCCGCAGCTGCACGCTAACTACCGCACTAACTACTGTAGAGACGTCACACAAAGACAAATAGTCTATTTTTCTTAAAAGGGTTTGAAAATAAATGTTTATTGAATATTCCTCAGTGTTTGGATGGTTGACTTGTACCAACATCTTCATTTAGCGCAGGGGTGTCCAAACCTTTCATGCGGGGGCAATTTTCATACATTACACCAGGCGTCACCAACACGGTGCCCGCGGGCACCAGGTAGCCCGTAAGGACCAGATGAGTCGCCAGCTGGTCTGTTCTAAAAATAGCTCAAATAGCAGCACTTACCAGTGAGCTGCCTATATTTTTAAAATTGTATTTATTTACTAAAAAGCTGGTCTCGCTTTGCTCGACATTTTAAATTTTAAGAGAGACAAAACTAAAATAGAATTTGAAAATCCAAGAAAATATTTTAAAGACTTGGTCTTCACTTGTTTAAATAAAATCTTTTATTTTTTTACTTTGCTTCTTATAACTTTCAGAAAGACAATTTTAGAGAAAAAATGCAACCTTAAAAATGATTTTTGGATTTTTAAACACATATACCTTTTAAATTCCTTCCTCTTCTTTCCTGACAATTGATTTGAATTGTATTTGTTTTATTGTAAAGAAAAAACATACCAATATTAGGATGCTAATCTTTTTAGCCAATTTTGCAGCCTAACGCCTCATTCATAACTTTGGCATGCTCTTGACATTTGCCAACGGTTAGCAGGCTGAAATGCTAACATTAACTTGCTAACTTTTTTTTTCCAGACAATTTAATAGGCAAACAAGTCATTTTCATGACTTGGTAATTATAACACATGCTAACCTTAACATTTTAATGCGGACTTTTTAATATTTGTTTTAGGCAAACACCTCAGTGTCCTACAACTTGGTACTTGATAAATGCCAAATGTTAGTATGCTAGACAGCTAATGTTGGCGTTCTAGCATGCTAACTTTTTTTTAGCCAATTTTGCAGCCTTACACAACAGTCATACAACTTCGTACTTGATACATGCAAAATGTTAGTATACAAGACAGCTGATGTTGGAGTTTTAGCATGGTAACATTAACATGCTAACTTTTTTTAGATAGCTAATGTTGCCGTTCTAGCGTATTAACATTAGCATGCTAACTTTTTTTTTGCCAATTTTGCAGCCTAACACAACAAGGTCATACAACTTCGTACTTGATATGTGGCAAATTTTAGTATGCTAGAAAGCTAATGTTGGCGTTCTACCATACTAACATTAGCATGCTAACATTGCAGCCTAACACCTTAAAGTCATACAACTCGGTACTTGTCACATGGTAACTGTTAGCACGCTAACATCATCATGCTCACCTTTATGTGAGGCTAATTTAAAGCGTACGTTTTATACTCTTATGGCTTGGTACTTGACACGTTCTAACTGTTAGCATGCTAATGTTAGCATTTTAATTTGGCTTGGTATTTCATATCTCCCAAAACTGCTTCATCTAATTTTTTTTCAATGTATGGTTCTAATCCGCAAATGGCCCCCGGACTGCACTATGGACACCACCGCTTTAGCACTTTAGCAACTCAAAAATTAGTGGAAGTCTGTCAACAGGCGAGCCTAGCGGGCGGGGGGGTCGGGGTCTTCAGTGGCCACAGTCTTCAGTGGCGTGCCATCACACAGCTCTAGAAGGCCCCCTGGGCCACCCTCGTGAACAGCTGGCGCCTCTGTGGCGGCGTCATGTTCTCGCAGCTCTCCAGCAGGTTGGCGATGACGAGGGTCCGCTGCACGCTGGCAGACTTGACCCACAGGCGGCCGTTCATGCCCACCACCAGCTCGCACGGGAACAGCTGCTCCAGCTCCTGGCGGAGGTCGCTGTTGGGGGCCAGCAGCCTTCTGACCAGACCCAGGGATGCCCTGAAGAGAAGACCGCCCGCGCCAAATACACCCATCCCATTGGCTCGTCCCGAACTGTCCACACACACTAGCTCCGCCTCCATGTCCTTATTGGCCACGATGAATTGTGCAAACACCAGGTCGCCCACCTGCAGGGGGGGAGGGGTCATACATTGGCGCCTGTGTGCGGGCGCGCGCGGGAACTCACCTGCACGTTGGGTCGGTTCCTCTTGGTGGCGCCCTCAAACGCCAAGTAGGACAGAGACGCCTGCTCGCTTCCTCCCACGTCCACCTTGAAGACGTCCACGGACTTGGTCGTCACCACGCCGATGACCGTCTCCCCTTTGGCGGGTATGTACTGGGAACACAGGAATATATTATTTATATATACATATATATATATATACACACACATTTGTATATACACACATTTGTGTGTTTATATATATATATATATATATATATATATAGATAGATAGATAGATAGATAGATAGATAGATACATACATACATACATACATACATACATGGTTTCCCACACATTCATTTATTTGTGGCAGCCCGCCACGAAAGAATTACAGCCGCCAAAAATAAAAAAAATAAAAATATATTTTTTTTATTTTTTGGGGGGCTTTTGACTCGCTCTACCGCTCATAAAAGCAATGGGATTCTGTCTGTGAATGGAGCTTGTAGTTACATATTATATAAATATGTATATAAATATGTACATAAAGTGTTGTAATTATATTCCAACTCCGCGTTCTTCTTGGTCATCGCCGCTGCCACAACCCCCCCCTGCCGCCCGACCACACCACCACAAATAGAAGCCTGACCTGTGGGAAACACTGAGATATAGATATATATATATATATATATATATATATATATATATATATATATATATATATATATTATATATTATACATATGTCTTGATTGGATTATCCAGAGAATAGTGCTCGATACCGTGGTAGAGCGCAATATGTAGGTGTGGGAAAAATCACAAGACTACTTCGTCTCTACAGAACTGTTTCATGAGGGGTTCCCTCAAGATTGAGGGAACCCCTCATGAAACAGTTCTGTAGAGACGAAGTAGTCTTGTGATTTTTCCCACACCTATATATTATATATATATATATATATATATTACCCCGCCTTCCACCCGATTGTAGCTGAGATAGGCGCCAGCGCCCCTCGTGACCCCAAAAGGGAATAAGCGGTAGAAAATGGATGGATGGATATATATATTATATATATATATATATATACATACACACACACACATATATATATATACTAGGGCTGCAAATCTTTGGGTGTCCCACGATTCGATTCAATATCGATTATTTGGGTAACCATCCGATAATATATCGATTTTTTCGATTCAACGCGATTCTCGATTCAAAAACAATATTTTTCCGATTCAAAACGATTTTGTATTCATTCAATACATAGGATTTCAGCAGGATCTACCCCAGTCTGCTGACATGCAGGCAGAGTAATAGATTTTTTTTAAAAAGCTTTTATAATTGTAAAGGACAATGTTTTATCAACTGATTGCAATAATGTAAATTTGTTTTAACTATTAAACAAACCAAAAATATGACTTATTTTATCTTTGGGAAAACATTGGACACAGCGTGTTGTCAAGCTTATGAGATGCGATGCAAGTGTAAGCCACTGTGACACTATTGTTTTTTTAATTTTTATAAATGTGTAATGATAATGTCAATGAGGGATTTTTAATTACTGCTATGCTGAAATTATAACTAATAATACTGTTGCTGATAATAATCATTTTCGTTTCACTACTTTTGGTTTGTTCTGTGTCCTGTTTGTGTCTCCTCTCAATTGCTCTGTTTATTGCAGTTCTGAGTGTTGCTGGGTCAGGTTTGGTTTTGGAATTGGATTACATTGCCTTCCGCCCGATTGTAGCTGAGATAGGCGCCAGCGACCCCAAAAGGGAATAAGCGGTAGAAAATGGATGGATGGATGTTATAGTATTGCTGTGTAGTGGTTTGTTGGATTGATAAAAAAATAAATTAATTAATAAAATAGATTTAAAAAAAAAAAAGAGAATCGAATCTGAATCGCTCAACAAATTCCAATCGATTTTTTCCTACACACCTAATATATACATACACACATACACATACACACGATACTTTCACCAGCCAAACCGTCCATAATTAGAAATCACCAGGCTAAAATTTGCTTTCGATTAGAATGGTGGGCGATACGGAGAGTCGATAACCGACTGATACCGCTCACTTGAAACGATTTTGTCAGGAGTGCAAAAAACAATTTAGCAGAAATATAAATGTGTAAAGAACCATTTGTGAAATTATAATTAAGACGTTTTTGCAATACAAGTGAATTAAGGGTGTAAAAAAGGTAAATGAAAAGTAAAAGCAAGAATATATAAGGTACAATAATTATGTAAAAGGTAAATTGAGGGTAAATGAAGTAACACAAAAGTTAACGAGTAAAAAAAGGGAACATGAGGTAAATATAGTGTCAACTCAAGAATATAGAAGGTAAATATAGTAAAAGAAAAGTTCAATAATGAATATAAAATGTGAAAGAAGGTAAGTACAAGGTAAAAGTAGTAAATAAAATGTAAATTAACTACAGAGGGTAAATCAAAGGTAAAAAAAAAAAAGGTACAGCAAAAGGTTAAAAAAGTAAATAAAGGGTAAAAGGTCAAAATATTAAATGTAGTAACTAAAAATGTATAAGAAGGTAAATAAGACAATATAAGGTAAAAGGTAATAAGTATAACGTTAAAAAATAGTAAATAGGTAAAATAATGGGTATAGAAGGCGAAATAAGGTAAATAAAAGGTATAAGAAGGTAAACGTAGTGAATAAAAGGTAACATAAGATAAGTAGAAGGTGAAATAATGGATATAGCAAGTGTAAGAAGGTAAATAAAAGGTATAAGAAGGTAAAAGTAAAAAAAATCAGAGGTATAATAAAGTAAATATAGTCACTAAAAAGTTAGATAACGAATTAAGAAGGTACAATTAGGTAAATTAGTGTAAATAAAATGTCAAAGCAAGAATATAGAAGGTAAATATAGTAACGGAAAAGTTAACTAATGAATATAAAATGTGAAAGAAGGTAAGTAGAAGGTAAACGTAGTAAAAATGTAAATTAACTACAGAGGGTAAATCAAAGGTAAAAAAAAAAAAAAGGTACAGCAAAAGGTTAAAGGAAGTAAATAAAGGGTAAAAGAAGGTTAAAGTATTAAATTAAATGTAGTAACTAAAAATGTATAAGAAGGTAATTAAGACAATATAAGGTAAAGGTAAAATAAGTAAATAAACGGTAATAAGTAGAAGGTAAAAGTAGTAAATAGGTAAAATGAGTATGGAATGCGAAAGAAGGTAAATAAAAGGTATAAGGTAAAAGTAGTAAATAAAAGGTAAAATAAAGTAAATGGAAAGCGAAACAAGGTAAAAAGGTATAAGAAGGTAAATTTAGTAAATAAAAGGTAAGATAAGTAGACGGTGAAATAATGGATATAGCAAGTGAAAGAAGGTTAATAAAAGGTATAAGAAGGCAAAAGTAGTAAATCAAAAGGTATAATAAAGTAAATATAGTTACTAAAAAGTTAGATAACGAATAAAGAAGGTAAAATTACGCAAATTAATGTAAATAAAAGGTCAAAGCAAGAATATAGAAGGTAAATATAGTAACAGAAAAGTTAACTAATGAATATAAAGTGTCAAATAATGTAAAGGTAAAATAAGTACAAAAAAAAGTACACTGATGAATATAGAAAGTGAATGAAGGTAAATAAAAGGTATAAGAAGGCAAAAGTACTAAATAAAAGGTAGTAAATATAGTAACTAGAGTACAATGATGTAAATAAAAGGTAAAATATTGAACATAGAAAGTAAAATAAGTAAATAAAAAAAGGAGTAAAAGCAGGTAAGTAGAAGTAGTAAATAGAAGGTAATGTAGTAGCATCTTTGTTTTCCAACTATTTACCTTTAAATACGCATAGAGGCTAAAAAGTGTGTTTTATCCAATTAAATTGAACAAACTAATCAATCCATGACTAAAATGCGGCTAGTCTTTTGCATTTTTACAAAGAAAACTAAAGGTATCACAATTCATCAACTTTGTTACGACTCTTTACACAGCATTTATTTATGTTCATCGCCCACCATTGGAATCATAAACTTCAGCCTCGTCCAAAAATCCCATAAAATAAAACCATTTGATGTTATTTCAGCCCTATAACATAATAATAATAATAATAATAATAATAAGGTCCTGAGTAGTCAGGGTTCAATCCTGGGCTCTGGATCTTTCTGTGTGGAGTTTGCATGTTCTCCCCATGAATGCGTGGGTTCCCTCCGGGTACTCCGGCTTCCTCCCACCTCCAAAGACATGCACCTGGGGATAGGTTGATTGGTAACACTAAATGGTCCCTAGTGTGTGAATGTGAGTGTGAATGTTGTCTGTCTATCTGTGTTGGCCCTGCGATGAGGTGGCGACTTGTCCAAGGTGTAACCCGCCTTTCGCCCGATTGTAGCTGAGATAGGCACCAGAGCCCCCCGCGATCCCAAAGGGAATAAGCGGTAGAAAATGGATGGATGGATAATAATAATAATAGTTGTATACCTGGTGACGTGCCTCTTTACAACCAGGAGAGGGCGCTGTTCTCCCCTTGTGGGATTTATATTACCGTATTTCCTTGAATTGCCCAGGGCGCTAATTAATTTAAAACCTCTTCTCACTCCTACGATTACCAAAGGCATGCGGTAAAAGTAAGCATGCGCTAATTATTTTAAAACTTCTTCTCACTCCGGCACTTACCAAAGGCATGCAGTAAAAATTTGAGTTTGGACCTTAAATCCTACTGAATAGCTCTTAATCTTCTTCCCTTTATGCGATTTCAAATTACCGGTATTGAAATCAGCCTCCTCCATTTTGAAAATGATGACAGGGGAAGTGTCACTCGTGACGTCACGAGTTAGATTAGATTAGATTAGATTAGATTAAATAGTACTTTATTTATTCCGTCAGGAGAGTTCGTTCAGGAAAATTACAATTTTCAGCACAATCCCATTCAAGATCAGACAAACATTAAAGGGAGACAGAACAGGATCGCTGACGGGTCTGCCGGCTTCCAGCGCCCCTTACAAAAAAAGATGAGATACAGGTAAACAAGGGGGGGAGAAAAAAATAGAAGATTAAAATAAAATAAAAAAATCGGTCTTAGCCTGGGCCCTGGAGAGGGGGTGCAGACTGAGGCCAAGGGAAAAAAACAACAACTCATAGCCATAGTACACATCCCTCTTACATGTGTGTAAGAGGGAAACATCAAACATCAAAGAACACATAGGACATGAAAGACATTAAAGCAGCAGATACAACCAGACACTTCTACATACAGCTATGAATAAAAAGTAAAAGAAACATATCCACTGTGGTGGCCTCTGCGGTGTTCCACGCCATCGTCTGCTGGGGTGGAGGGAGCATGGCCAGAGACAGGAGCAGACCCAACAAAGCAACCAAGACAGCCGACTCCACTCTCGGCCAGTGTCCAGTCCGCATGGATGAGCGAGGATACGTCCAAGGTGACTGAGGTGTCCGACATCTGCTCACCCAGCCAAGACACTGCGAAGCCTCTCCGTCCCAGCGCTCAGTGCTAGCGCCGCAGCCCTGTCCCCTCATCCGCATCTCCTCCAGTCCCGCCAAACCGACTCCGGTGTGGCAGAGACCCAGCAGCTGGTCTCCATGGCCAAAAGGCTCCCGGGAAGCAGATCCAGAAGTCCACAAAAAAAGCACCACAGAGGTCACGAAAGTGACACCCCTTGTCACACAGTCCCAAAGGGTCCCAGACCAAAAGGCAAAAAAATATAATAACACATGAAATCAAGAGGGAAACACAAAAGGATGATACAAGAGCACAGAGCTCCTGCCTACAGCAGCCACTACAGCAGCGCCATCTTGGAAAAAAAAAAAAAAAAGGTTTGACCAGGCGGTAATAAGCATGCGCTAATTATTTTGCGAAGCGAGTTTGACCCGGCAGTAATTCAAGGCAGGCGCATACTATATGCCCTGCAGCAATTCAAGGAAATACGGTAAACTTTGCTGTTAAGATTCTTTAACGTAAAACTACATTGTAAAGTTAAAGTACCAATGATTGTCTCACACACTCTTGGTGTGGTGAAATTATGCTCTGCATTTGACCTATCACCCTTGATCACCCCCTGGGATGTGAGGGGAGCAGTGGGCAGCAGCGGTCCCGCACCCGGGAATCATTTTTGGTGATTTAACCCCTAATTCCAACCCTTGATGCTGAGTGCCAAGCAGAAAAGGAATGAGTCCCATTTTTATAGTCTTTGGTATGACTCGGCCGGGATTTGAACTCTCAACCTACCGATCTCAGGGCGGACACTCTAAACACTAGGCCATAAGATTTACTCTTCATAGTCTGATCATGTTATTGGTACATAGTCTGATCATGTTATTGGTACATAGTCTGATCATGTTATTGGTACATAGTCTGATTGTGTTATTGATACATAGTCCATCCATCCATTTTCTACCGTTTATTCCCTTTGGTATCGCGGGGGGCGCTGGTGCCCATCTCAGCTACAATTGGGCGGAAGGCCGGGTACACCCTGGACAAGTCTCCACCTCATCGCAGGGCCAACCCGATCATGTTATTGGTACATAGTCTGATCATGATATTGGTACATACTCTGATCATTTTATCGGTACATAGACTGATCATGGTATTGGTACATAGTCTGATAAGTTTTTGGTACATAGATTGATTGGGTTATTGGTACATAGTCTGATCATGTTATTGGTACATAGTCTGATTATGTTATTGGTACATAGTCTGATTATGTTATTGGTACATAGTCTGATCATGCTATTTGTACATAGTCTGATCATGATATTGGTACATAGTCTGATCATGTTAATGGTAAATAGTCTGATAAAGTTATTGGTACATAGTTTGATTATGTTATTGGTACATAGTCCGATAAAGTTATTGGTAGTATAGTCTGATTATGTTATTAGTACATAGTCTGATTATGTTATTGGTACGAAGTCTGATTATGTTATTGGTACATAGTCTGATCATGTTATTGGTACATAGTCTGATCATGATATTGGTACATAGTCTAATCATGATATTGTTACATAGTCTGATCATGTTTTTGGTACATAGTCCGATCATGTTATTGGTACATAGTCCGATCATGTTATTGGTACATAGTCCGATCGTGTTATTGGTACATAGTCCGATCGTGTTATTGGTACATAGTCCGATTGTGTTATTGATACATAGTCCGATCGTGTTATTGGTACATAGTCTGATCGTGTTATTGGTACATAGTCTGATCGTGTTATTGGTACATAGTCTGATAGTGTTATTGGTACATAGTCTGATTGTGTTATTGGTACATAGTCTGATCGTGTTATTGGTACATAGTCTGATCGTGTTATTGGTACATAGTCTGATTATGTTATTGGTAGATAGTCTGATAAAGTTATTGGTACATAGTCTGATCATGTTATTTGTACATAGCTTTATCATGTTATTGGTACATAGTCTGATCATGTTATTGGTACATAGTCTAATCATGATATTGGTACATAGTCCGATCATGTTTTTGGTACATAGTCCGATCATGTTATTGGTATATAGTCCGATCATGTTATTGGTACATAGTCCGATCATGTTATTGGTACATAGTCCGATCATGTTATTGGTACATAGTCCGATTATGTTATTGATACATAGTCTGATCGTGTTATTGGTACATAGTCTGATCGTGTTATTGGTACATAGTCTGATCGTGTTATTGGTACATAGTCTGATCGTGTTATTGGTACATAGTCTGATCGTGTTATTGGTACATAGTGTGATCGTGTTATTGGTACATAGTGTGATCGTGTTATTGGTACATAGTCTGATAAAGTTATTGGTACATAGTCTGATCATGTTATTGGTACATAGTCTGATCATGTTATTGGTACATAGTCTGATTATGTTATTGGTAGAGAGTCTGATTATGTTATTGGTACATAGTCTGATAAAGTTATTGGTACATAGTCTGATCATGTTATTTGTACATAGCTATATCATGTTATTGGTACATAGTCTGATCATGCTATTGGTACATAGTCTGATAAAGTTATTGGTACATAGTCTGATCATGTTATTTGTACATAGCTTTATCATGTTATTGGTACATAGTCTGATCATGTTATTGGTACATAGTCTAATCATGATATTGGTACATAGTCCGATCATGTTTTTGGTACATAGTCCGATCATGTTATTGGTACATAGTCCGATCATGTTATTGGTACATAGTCCGATCATGTTATTGGTACATAGTCCGATCATGTTATTGGTACATAGTCCGATTATGTTATTGATATATAGTCTGATCGTGTTATTGGTACATAGTCTGATCGTGTTATTGGTACATAGTCTGATAGTGTTATTGGTACATAGTCTGATCGTGTTATTGGTACATAGTCTGATCATGCTATTTGTACATAGTCTGATCATGATATTGGTACATAGTCTGATCATGTTAATGGTAAATAGTCTGATAAAGTTATTGGTACATAGTGTGATCGTGTTATTGGTACATAGTGTGATCGTGTTATTGGTACATAATCTGATCGTGTTATTGGTACATAGTCTGATCATGTTATTGGTACATAGTCTGATTATGTTATTGGTAGATAGTCTGATTATGTTATTGGTACATAGTCTGATAAAGTTATTGGTACATAGTCTGATAATGTTATTGGTACATAGCTTTATCATGTTATTGGTACATAGTCTGATCATGTTATTGGTACATAGTCTGATAAAGTTATTGGTACATAGTCCGATCATGTTATTGGTACATAGTTTGATTAGGTTATTGGTACATAGTTTGATTAGGTTATTGGTACATAGTTTGATTAGGTTATTGGTACATAGTCTGATCATATTATTGGTACATAATCTGATTATGTAATTGGTCCTAGCCAACGTCAATTCTGACATTTGTGATCGGTTTAGCCTTGTATTGTTATTTGTCAACACTGAAATCTCCCAGCATGCTTCACTCCTAACACTGATGTTGCGTTTACTTTCTACTGGGAAGTCGGAATGACTAAAACTCTTTTGAGAAACCAAATACCGAAATAAAATCCTTTTCTAGCTTCGAATTAGTATCCAATGAAGGCAACCCGCTAATTTCACACATTTTCCCGCACTGCGACGTGGTTTAGTCGGGTTAGTCTCACCCTCTTCTGCTGGGAGTCCATCCAGAACATGTTGGGGTGTTTGTGCCGCAGGACTCCGCTCTTGCTAACCAGCAGACGTTCCCCGCTGCGTCTCAGACCAGGACCGCACACAACCTTGTCCGCCTTCACGGGGTTCTTCAGGGGAATGGTGTCGTCGGTGTCGAAGGAGAATTCATCTCCAGGTAGGAGAACCGTTCCCACTTTGTTTTTCAAACAGGAAAACATTTCAAACAAACTCCACGTTTGGACTCAAAAGCGTGCCGCCGGTTAACAGGCGCAATTTCACTGCAGCGACACACCGCGGGCGGGAGGAGCAGTTTCCGGAAGTAGACTAGGAAGTTGTTTTTTTATTTTTGATCAATTTCAACATTTACAACCAGTTGATAAATAATAATCAAAGTAAGTACAAAAAAACACAAAACACCGCATATATATATATATATATATATATATATATATATATATATATATATATATCCATCAATCCATTTTCTACCGCTTATTCCCTTTTGGGGTCGCGGGGGGCGCTGGCGCCTATCTTAGCTACAATCGGGCGGAAGGCGGGGTACACCCTGGACAAGTCGCCACCTCATCGCAGGGCCAACACAGATAGACAGACAACTTTCACACTCACATTCACACACTAAGGCCAATTTAGTGTTGCCAATCAACCTATCCCCAGGTGCATGTCTTTGGAAGTGGGGGGAAGCCGGAATACCCAGAGGGAACCCACGCATTCACGGGGAGAACATGCAAACTCCACACAGAAATATCCCAAGCCTGGATTTGAACCCAGGACTGCAGGAACTTCGTATTGTGAGGCAGACGCACTAACCCCTCTACCACCGTGAAGCCCATATATATATATATATATATATATATATATATATATATATATATATATATATATATATATATATATATATATATATATATATACACATATACATATATATATATATATATATATATATATATATATATATATATATATACATGTATATATTTACATATATATATATATATGCAAGAATGTGAAAAAAATCCAGGAAATCACATTGTAGGAATTTTAAAGAATTTATTTGTTAATTATGGTGGAAAATAAGTATTTGGTCAACCATTCAAAGCTCTCACTGATGGAAGGAGGTTTTGGCTCAAAATCTCACGATACATGGCCCCATTCATTCTTTCCTTAACAAGGATCAATCGTCCAGTCCCCTTAGCAGAAAAAAAACCCCAAAGCATGATGTTTCCACCCCCATGCTTCACAGTAGGTCCGGTGTTCTTGGATGCAACTCAATATTCTTGTTCCTCCAAACACGACGAGTTGAGTTTATACCAAAAAGTTCTATTTTGGTTTCATCTGACCACATGACATTCTCCCAATCCTCTGCTGTATCATCCATGTATGCATTTTGGTATAAACTCAACTCGTCAGACCCCGCTGGGTTTGTCGCCCCATTGATACTGATTGGAAGGCCAATACTCCAAATGTTGTGCAAAGACAAAGTAAATTGGGACTACGATGTCCCAGACCACATTCTACCACGATGGGAAACATAGTTGACAGACTTGCCCAAACGGGCAACTCTGAAGATCTCACAAAGCCACTCACAAGACATCAATGTTGTAGAGTACAAGTTACATAACTTCTCAGACGCAAGCCTCGAAGGTTATGGCACATGTTCATACCTCAGAGCAATAAGTAAAGAAGGAAAAATCAGTAGTTCACTAGTCCTGGGTAAAGCGAGCGTTATATCGACTAAATAAAAGACCATCCCAAGACACAAGTTATCATCGGCCGTGACTTCAGTACGCAACGCAAATGCAATCAAGCGGTAATTGGAAATTGAAAATCTCAAGGAATATTATTGGTCAGATTCACAAGTCGTATTGGCATACATATTCAACGATGCAAAAAAGATTTCACACATTCGTCGGCAATCAAATCCAACGAATAAGACAAAGCACAAGTCTTGAAAAATGGCAGCACGTCAGCTCTGAAAACAACCCTGCTGATCATCCCTCAAGAGGTTTAAGCGCAACTCAGCTGAAAGAATCAAACTAGTTAAAAGGCCCAGATTTCCTTTTGGAAACAAGATCTTCCAGTCAATGGTAGGAGAGATCGAAGAAACGGTCAAAGGAAGCAAACCCAGTGCTAGATCATTTACAGATCTGTTTCTATTGGTCAAGAGCAATAAAGGCTGTCGCCAGACTCAAGAGATTTATCGAGGAATATAAAGGTATCCACAAAAGAATGAACAAAGTCACAGATCTTAAAGAGAGAAAAGATGCAGAACTGTTCATCATCAAGCTAGTGCAAAGAGAAGCTTTCCCTAAAGAAATAAAGAAAGTCAGATCTCAAAAGGAAAATTCTCTAGACAAGCACAACAGACTAATGCAGTTGAATGCTTTCCTGAAAAAGTCAGATGTTCTCAGGGTGGGAGGAAGATTATCCCAATCAGCCTTACATCATGATGTGAAACACCCCGCAATTCTTCTCAAAGAATCTCATGTGTCAGCCCTACTCGTCAAACACTACCATGAACGTGTATACCAGCAAGGAAGAGGCATGACTACAAATGAATTGTGTATAAATGGAATATGGACCTTAGGATGTGGAAATGTTGTTTCATCGCACACCTACCGCATTGTTAAGTGCAGAAAATACAGAAAAGCTGCAAATGTCCAACAGATAGCAGATTTGCCAGAAGTGAGAACAGAAACAGCGCCACCTTTTACCTACTGTGGCATTGACTGTTTTGGCCCATTCATAGTAAAGGATGGAAGAAAATAAGTCAAAAGATATGGATTATTCTTCACATGATTATTATGTTCGCTGGCTGTGCACGTTGAAACACTCGACGACTTATCGACAGATGCTTTCATGAATGCCCTTCGAACTCTGACCGCCATAAGAGGTCCTGTCCGACAATTAAGGTGCGGCCAAGGGACAAAATTTATGGGTGCTAAGCGAGAGTTTTCGGAGTTAATGAAAGACATGGATCAAGAACCACAAAAAGTAATTGGTTGCGAATTTGTGATGAACGTTCCATCAGCAAGCCAAATGGGAGGTATTTGGGAACGCCATATTCGAACAGCGCGAAGCATACTAACAGCAATGCTTGACAAGTCCTCAAACAGACTCGATACAACTAGTCTAAGAACACTACTTTCCGAGACAATGGCAATCATCAACAGTAGACACTTAAAGGGGAACATTATCACACTTTCTGAAGGGTTAAAACCAATAAAAATCAGTTCCCAGTGGCTTATTTTATTTTTCGAAGTTTTTCTCAAAATTTTTACCCATCAGGCAATATCCCGAAAAACGTCTTCAAAGTGCCTGATTTTCACCATCGGTATATCCACCCGTCTATTATCCTGTGACATCACAGCGTGAAGCCACCAGAAACAAACATGGCGGATAGCACAGAAAGGTATAACGATAGTAGCTCGGATTCAGACTCGGATTTCAGCGCCGTAAGCGAGTCAACGGATTACGCATGTATTGAAATGGATGGTTGGAGTATGGAGGCAGGTAGCGAAAACATAATTGAAGAAGAAACTGAAATTATTGAGCCATATTGCTTTGAACCGTATACAAGCGAAACCGACGAAAACGACACGACAGACAGCGACACGGGAGGAAGCGAGGACGAATTCGGCGATCACCTTCTAACCAACGATTGGTATGTGTTTGGCATTAAATGTGTGTCATGAGATGTAAATTGAATTAAGACGATTTAAAGGACACTAAATGAGCTCAAATATAGCTACAAATGAGGCATAATGATGCAATATGTACCTACAGCTAGCCTAAATAGCGTGTTAGCATTGATTAGCTTGCCGTCATGCCGTGGCCAAATATGTCTGATTAGCACTCTCCACATAAGTCAATAACATCAACAAAACTCACCTTTGTGCATTCATGCACAACGTTATAAGTTTGGTGGACAAAATGAGACAGAAAAAGAAGTGGCATTAATCACGTCTTAGCCAAGACATCCAGGGGTTTTACCTCGCTCGTCTGCGGGAACAGACTGCCATCATCGCTTGCCCTGCTCCGTCGTCCCTGAATAGCTCACGCACTCCGGCAGATTCAGTTGATGATGATGATGATGGATTAGATTTATATCGCGCTTTTCTATTGTTATATACTCAAAGTGCTCACAGAGAAGTGGGAACCCATCATTCATTCTCACCTGGTGGTGGTAAGCTACATCTGTAGCCACAGCTGCCCTGGGGTAGACTGACGGAAGCGTGGCTGCCAGTTTGCGCCTACGGCCCCTCCGACCACCACCAATGATCATTCATCATTCATTCACCAGTGTGAGCGGCACCGGGGGCAAGGGTGCCCAAGGACACAACGGCAGCGATTTGGATGTTAATAGGTGGGAAGCGAACCTGCAACCCTCAGGTTTCTGGCACGACCACTCTACCCACTACACCATGCCGCCCCAGTTGTGGTCTATTTTCCAATATTGCAGATTTCTTTGACTTTATCGTTGGAAATGCATCTACTTTGAGTGTCGCAGGATATCCACACATTCTTGCCATCTCTGTCGTAGCATAGCTGTCAATCAATCAATTCGTTTATTTTCATTGTCATAAATAACACTTAAGTCATGCATGTCAACGAGATTTCGTTTGAGCTTTGTCCAGCGGCATAGAAACTGCATTGATGTGCAGGTTGACCATAGTTAACAGTTTAGCTTGGCATTTGTTTATGAGAACACGTATAGAGGGACGTGGGGTGGGGGTGGGGGGAACAGTCAGATGTCTAATGGGTCTAAAGAGTGATGTAATAAGATGGTCGGGGGCAGTAAGGGGGCAGGCTGTTCATTTAGCAGTCTCACAGCCTAGGGATACAGACTATGAGACATTCTGGTGGTCCTGGCGTGAATTGATCTGTACCTCCTTCCAGAGGGTAACAGGTTGAAGAGGCCATCTGCTGGATGGTATTTGTCCTTCAGGATGTTGCAAACTCGCTTTAAGCAGCGAGCTGTATACATGGCACTCATCTCTGGGAGTATAGTCCTTGGGATTTTCCCTGCCGTTTTAACCACTCGCTGGAGGGCCTGTTGGTTTTCTTTAGTGCAGCTAGCGAACCACACTAAAAAGCCGTAGGTGAGGACATTGCTGATGGCACAGTTGTAGAAGTTTATCATTGATTTCTGTGGAATGTTTGCGCATTTTAGGTACCTTAGAAAGAAAAGACCTTGTTGGGCCTTTCCGACTGTAGAAGCAATGTTAATGTCCCAGCATAGATCTTCTGTGATGGTCACCCCTAAAAATTGGAATTGTTTGACCCTTTCTACGAGATTGTTATTAATTACAAGTGGAGGGTGTTCGGTAAAGTATGCGGAACAAACGAGGGACTTTCGCATCTTTTGGCCACTGGTGCAACTTGAATCCGTCTCTGTTCGTGTTGTTACACCCTCTGACAACACACCGACGAGGCATGATGTCTCCAAGGTACGGGAAAACAGTCAACCATCCTCCAACCATCCGTTTCAATACATGCGTAATCTGTTGAATTCGCTTAAACTGCTGAAATCCGAGTCTGAATCCGAGCTAATGTCGGTATATCTTGCTGTGCTATCAGCCATGTTGACATCACTAAATGAAGTCACAGGAAAATGGATGGTGGGTTTACAGATAGCGAAAATCAGGCACTTTAAAGCAGTTTTTCAGGACATTACATGATGGGTAAAATTTTGAAAAAAACTTCGAAAAATAAAATAAGCCACAGGGAAATGATTTTTATTGGTTTTAACCCTTCTGAAATTGTGATAATCTTCCCCTTTAAACTTTTTTATAAATAAGACAAGTTAAGTTTGCTAAAAAAGGGGCAATTTATTTCCTTTTGTTGCGCCGCTATCCTCGCAAAGTTTTGGTTCAGTATAAGAGGCTGCGAGACCTGCATTCGCGCAGACATGCAAAATAATTTGAGTAAGCCATCCACAGCAGCAGCAAGAACATTTAGCAAACTGCAGAAGGTATTTTGTCATATTGTGTCAAATTATTATTTGTAAAGTACATTGGTCTAATTATTGTACGCTCGTGTAGTATGCACAAGACTGAAATATTTGCTGCCCAAGAACCTCCGAAGATGCAGGTGGCCACGAGGTAGCCATTTTGTTGAGCACTTTATTTGCCTGTGACTGGACTATGTCTGGGCAGCACAGTGGTACAGGGGTTAGAGCATGTGCCTCACAATACGAGGGTCCTGAGCAGTCCTGGGTTCAATCCCGGCCTCTTGATTTTTCTGTGTGAAGTTTGCATGTTCTCCCCGTGACTGCGTAGGTTCCCTGCGGGTACTCCGGTTTCCTCCCACCTCCAAAGACGTGCACCTGGGGATAGGTTGTCTGGCAACACTGCTTGTAGTGTGTGAATGTGGGTGTGAACGTTGTCTATCTGTGTTGGCCCTGTGATGAGGTGGCGACTTGTCCAGGGTGTAGCCCGCCCTCTGCCCGAATGCAGCTGAGATAGGCTCCAGCACCCACTGTGACCCCAAAAAGGGACAAGCAATAGAAAATGGATGGATGGAGGGACTATGTCTGAAGCATTGTATTTTGTAGTTTTCACGGCATAAACCCAAATAAAGCGCCCGTCTTTTAAAAAGCCGTCCCTGTGTTGTCATTTCAGAGCCACAATATTAACTAGTATTAGTATTATTATAATAATTATTAGTATTGATAATACAATTACATATTATTATATTAATTGTTATTTGAATTATAAATTGTATTATTAGTATTAATAATATGTTTATTATTATTATAGTCATGTTAGCATTTAAAAGGCTAGCGATTTGCTCTCTAGTTCCGAGCTAGCAAAGCTAGTTTAAAGCTAGAGATTAGTGGCACTAGCTACCAGCTAGCTATTGCCGCCCTAATTGCCGTTAGCTTTTAGTATAGTGTTAGTATTTGTGAGGAGGCGTGGCCAGCAGACCAACAGCAAGGCGAGGAATGTGGAAATAGTGTCAATAACCCTGAGGTTAGTTGGTGATGAACCCCAAGATGCAGAGACGAAGGCAGGCATGGAATATGAAAACATGATTTAATTAAAACTAGTCAAGAACAAACAAAAAGCACGCACGTGGGCGGAATAACAAACTAAGGGGGCTAGCACTGGAAGCTAGAAAACAAAAAGGAACTTTAGCATGGAATCTAGTGGATAGCAAACAGAAAAACTGGAAATAACTTATGGCTAACAAGAACAGCGTACCGCTACGACGACCAGGACAAAATGTAGCACGACAGGTAATAGCTGAAAAGAATCACATTGACACGACAAGAGCAACATATGGCAACGACAAGTCCAAATGACAATTCAATGATCCAGCCACTGACACAAGACAAAGCAGGTACAAATAGGAGCGGGCTGATTGGCAACGGGTGTGGCCAGGTGCCAATCAGCCGCAGCTAAGGAGGAACACAGCACTCAGGGAACAAGACAGGAAGCTGACAAAATATGAGCACTAGACAGGAACTAAAGACAGGAGATACTAAACACAGAGGAAACAGACAAATGCAGAGGAAAAAACTAAAACATAGACAAACTGTCAGGGGAAAGCCTGACAGTCAAAGCGCTTTGAGTACCTTGAAGGTAGAAAAGCGCTTGTATAACCCATTTAAATAGCTAGCGATTAGTTGTCTAGTTGCCAGCTAGCAAAGCTAGTTTAAAGCTAGCGATTAGTTGCGCTAACTGCCAGCTAGCTATTGCCACGCTAGTTGCCAGCTAGCTATTAGCATGCTAGTTGCGGTTAGCTATTAGTATTAATTAGTGTTATTATTATTAGTATTAATAATATAATCATATATTATTTTAACTATTAGTATTGACTATATCAAATTTTATTATTATTATTATATTTTTAGCATTTAAATAGCTCTCAAGTTGCCAGGTAGCAACACTAGTTTAAAGCTAGCGATCATTGGCGCTAGTTACCAGCTAGCGATTAGCGCACTAGTTGTCAGCTAGTGATTAGCAGCGTTACCCTGTATTATTGGAATATGTCAGGATGGCTCAATAACAAGGTACCTTTCAGACTAGTTTGATTTCAAACACAATTAGGGGGTCCATAAAATGTGTGTGTCCTCGGCCTGGAAAACATTAAAGACCCCAACGCCAATCAGTGGCCATGATACTGAACAGCAAATTCTGATTGGCTTGGTCTTGTCCAGTGCCCAATTCTTCTGTAGTATTCATATTTTTAATTCATTCAGCCATTTTTAATTTCAGGCAATAGAAAAACAGGTAAGTATGTTTATTTATTTTTTTACAAAGTACAGCCTGCACTAGACGGTTAGTAACAGAGTTCTTTAAACCAAAGTACACATCTGTCAACATTGTGTATTCTCAATAATTCATATGTTCTCCATGTGTTCTGCTGGTTCTGGTTCTGTATGGTCAAGAAAACATGGTGGACGTTCTGTCCAGGCCGAGTATAAATCTTCATTCTAAGTCCTTGTACTTGTGTCCTACACCGAACCAAGCCAGACCGTGTAGAGCGTGTAGAACCGGGCCAGCAGCCCCTGAGGCCTCCTTCAGGTCTTAGATTTTTTCCCCCGTCCGTCATCTCAGACAGTCTTGATTGTGTTCCGGTCGGCTTTCTGCCGGACTTCAGCAAGAGAACGCACCCCTGCGGGGTGTCATCGTGTGCGGTGCTGGGCACGAGGGATCCCTAAACCGCGTTTGTCATCCCAAGAGGACGTCTCCCAGGCGCCGAGTGCAGGCTGGAGAGGGACAGCTGGGTGACTTTTGATCTCGAGGACGACGAGGAGCATGACGCTTTGTTCTGCAGGTTGGATGGCGGCTGAGAGTTGCCATGGCAACAGAGCGCGCTCTTTGCCCGGTCCCTGAAGTCGGCCGACACGTAGTAGAAGATAAAGGGGTCAGCGCAGCTGCTGAAGGTGCTAATGGCTAGGCTGAGCATGTAAGGTACATAGACGTCCTCGCCCTCCGCGTCCAGAGAGCTGTCGGCGTAGGTGAGCAGGAGCAGGACATTGCTCGGCAACAGACAGACCACAAAGACCAGCAGCACCAGCAGCATCACCCATATGGCGTGGGCGTAGCGCTGGCGTTCGGCCAACAGGGCGCGCAGGACGCCGCAATGGCAGAAGAGGATGACCAGGAAGGGCAGCAGGAAGCAGAGTGTGAACAAGGTGGCGAAGTACGGCAGGAAGAAATTTTCCTGCTCCTCCTGGGGCAGCGCGTCGTGGCAGGTGGTGATCCGCGGCCAGTCCAGCGCGTACGTCTGCTGCGTCGTCAGCAGCGGCAACATAGCCGCCAGCACCGCCGCCCACACGCCCGCCGTCATGTATGCCGACGTCCGCGCACTGCGTAGACTCTTGGCGCCAAACGGGTGAACCAAAGCGATGTAGCGATCCAGAGCCACCAGCGCCAGACACAGCACCGACCCGTACATGTTCCCGTAAAACATCGCCACGACGACCCGGCAGAACGGCTCGCCCAGCTCCCAGTGGTTCCCCCTGAAGTGGTAGATGATCCGGAAGGGCAGGACGAGCAGCAGTAGGCAGTCTACGGTCGTCAGGTTGATTAGCAGCGTGGTGGAAGGAAGCCGCTTGGTTCTGAAGATGAGGATCCAGAGAGCCAACAGGTTGGACGGAAGGCCGATCACCAAGGCTAGCGAGTACAGGATTGGCAGGTACAAGATGGTGGTTGGCGCCTGGATCTCCTTCAGCTGCTTGTCTCTCAGAGTCGTCATGTTGCAAGACACCTTCAGCCGGAAGGCCCGAAGACCTGCAGAGACCAAAAGATGTGTTAGTCTTTAGACCTCCGGAAACCGCAATTTTTCATTCATTAGACCTAGAGAGACAACAACATGTGTCATTTCCAAGACTGCCGTCTGTCAGTCTTTAGAGTTAAACAAACCTGAACATCTGTCAGTTTTTACACCAACAGTGACTCAGAACACGTTTACGTCTTTAGACCTGCAGCAAAAAAAAGGTGAGTCTTTTGACTTACAGAGACTACGACATGTGTCATTGCCTAGACCTGCACGGACCAGAACATCTGTCAATCTTTAGATCTGCAGAGACTCAGAACATGTTTACGTCTTTAGACCTGCAGCGACCACAAGGTGACAGTCTTTTAACTTAAAGAGACCAAAACATATGCCATTGCCCAGACCTGCGCGGAACACAACAGGTCAGTGTTGAGACCAGGAAAGACTCAAAACATGTTTATATCTTTAGACCTGCGGAAACCACAACGTGATAAGTATTTGGACTTACAGAAACTACAACACGTCATTGCCTGGATCTACACAGAGCAGAACATTTGTCGGTCTTTAGATCTGCAGTGATTCAGAACAAGTTTACATCTTTAGACCTGCTTCAACCACAGGGTGACAGTCTTTAGACCTACCGAAACTACAACACGCCTTGTTGCCTAGACTTGCACAGACCAGAGCATATTTCAGTCTTTAGACATACATAAACTTGGATCATGTTTACATCCTGAGAACTGCAGAGACCACAAGGTGACAGTCTTTAGACCAATGGTTCCCAAACTTTTGCAGGCTGGCGCCCCCTTGGCTCCCCAGTGAATTCCTAGCGCCCCCCCTCCACCCCCACAGACACATATGGAAACAAACACCTCTTTCTTGATATTTGGTATGCTGCAATTTGAAAAGAGAAAGGTTAAACACAAATGTGTATTTCACAAATAAAACCCAATTTAGTAAACCAATTAATTTTTTAGCAGTTTTAACTGTTTCAGCAACATAGAATGGTAAATAAACATTCCACCAGTAACCTTCATTATCTCACACTTAATATTAATGGGATGGATGTGCTTGGTGCAGGGACATAAGCTTCTCAACATCAGGCTGGAACTCACTAAGAAGAAGTCGTAGATCCCCGCGGTCAGTAATTTTCAGTCGGTTTCTTTGCTTGGAAAGAAGCAAGGCGACTGCACTGAAGCCCCGTTCTACTAAATATGATGTTGGCGTTTGGTAACCGGACCCTGATGCGTCGTCCACTGACTCGTCCTGCTGCACGTGTTGTGTACAAATCGTCAAACAAACGTTCGAACTTCTGACTTCGATTTCGGACTGCCGCCCCCCCAGATCTTTCCACCGCCCCCAGGGTGCGGTACCGCCCACTTTGGGAACCACTGCTTTAGACCTACAAAAACTACGACACGTGTCATAGCCCAGACATGCACAGACCAGAAGATCTGTTAGTCTTTAGACCTGCAGAAATTCTGAACGTGTTTATGTCTTTACACCTGCAGAGACAGCAACATGATAGTCTTAAGACCTATGGACTATGTTAAGACCCACAGAGACCAGTATATGTTTAAAGTTAAAGTACCCATGATTGTCACACACACACTAGGTGTGGCGAAATTATTCTCTGCATTTGACCCATCACCCTTGATCACCCCCTGGGAGGTGAGGGGAGCAGTGAGCAGCAGTAGTGGCCACGCCCGGGAAGCATTTTTGGTGATTTAACCCCCAATTCCAACCCCTTCATGCTGAATGCCAAGCAGGGAGGTAATGGGTCCCATTATTATAGTCTTTGGTATGACTCGGCCGGGGTTTGAACTCACAACCTACCGATCTCAGGAGGGACACTCTAACCACTAGGCCACTGAGACCTGCAGCGACCTCAGGGCGTCATTCTCTAGACCTACAGAGACTAAGATGTGTCATTGCCCAGACCGGCACAGACCAGAGCATCTGTCAGTCTTTAGACCTGCACAGACCTGGAACATGTTAAAATCTTTCCATCTGCAGAGACAGAAATGTGATAGTCTGTAGACCCATGGAGACAGCAGGTCATTGTGTAGACCTGCACAGACTAGAACATCTGTCAAATTTTAGACCTGCCAGAGACTCATAGCGTGTGTATGTCTTTAGAACTGCAGAGACTACAACGTGAGACTTTAGACCGGCAGAGACCATTACATGTTTACATCTTTGGACCTGTAGAGACAGCAACGTTATAGTCTTTAGACCTAGAGAGACTACGACATGTGTCAATGCCCAGAACTGCACCGACCAGAACATCTGTCAGTCTTTAGACCTGCACAGACTTGGAACATATTTAAGTCCTCAGACCTGCAGAAACAGCAATGTAATTGTCTTTAGACCTAAAGAGAATACGACATTTGTCACTGTGTAGACCTGCACGGATCAGAACATCTGTCAGTATTTAGACCTAAAGAGACTACGACATGTGTCACTGTGTAGACCTGCACGGATCAGAACATCTCTCAGTCTTTAGACCTGCACAGACTCGGAACATGTTCAAGTCTTTAGACCTGCAGAAACAGCAACATGATGGTTTTAAGACATATGGGTACTTGTGTCATCTCCTAGACTTACACAGACCAAAACATCTGTCAGTCGTCAGATCCTCAGAGACCACAACGGGACAGACTTTAGACCCGCAGAGACCAGTAGCCAAGAGTCCTGTCTTCAAATGAGCTCTGTTCAAATCTACTACGATCCAGGTTAGAAGAAAGAACTCACGCATGGACATGCCGGCACATTCGTCATTGGGACGAGGAGACGATGACGCCAGGCTATAGACGGACGCCAGCAGCGAGACCAAGACCAGGGCCCAGAAGAACTTCATTTTCTTTCTCTATGGGTCCTGACACCGGTTCTTCTTCTGACAGCAGAGGGGGAGCAGCACCTTCCTGGAGCAGGACTTGTTGGGACTCGTGTATAGTTCCCTGATGAGGTCCAGATGTGCATGTGGTCCAGACTGGACTCGTCAGCAGAGTGTCATTTGGGAGTCGCCGTGCATTGTGGGTAAAGATGTGAAGAATGTGGAAACTGTTGCTCTCATTTCCTGTTTTGGCGTCGCTGTGCGATCCTGATAACACCACTTCCTGCTTTTTAGTCACCACTCATGTTGCCATGGCAAAGCCTATTTCTTTTCATAAATTCTGCTTTTATTGTATCTTTTTCATCTGCTAATGACTTGTCACTTCATTCAGAAATCAAGTCATTAATCATTCAAAATATGTTGGAGTGATTGGCTTTTTATTCAATACATTTACTGATAATAGAGATGTGACCTTTGTTAACGAATCGAGTCATCTGAACGACTCTTTTAAGTAAACGATGAGAACCGATTCCCAGTTATGAGATGTTTTTTTATGCACATGCAAATAAAAACTAATAATAGTAAATATATATATATATATATATATATATACATGTATATATATACATGTATATATATATATATATATATATTAGGGGTGGGCAAATGAATGCGTTAATTACAAGTTAACTCATCAATCAATTAACGCCGACAATTATTTTATCGCACATTTGCGTATGTTGTTTACATGCTTTTATTTTGTTAACGCCTTTTCTTAACAAGATGGCATCTCCCGGATGTCCTCCGGCGTCGAGGGGCTCTTGGTAAAGATGGAACATTTGGCAAAAATACCGGACAATTCTGCAAATTTCATGGCTGGCTTACGGCGTGGTCACTCCGGGATCACTTATGGCCGCCAGACAATTCTGGATGTGGATAGATCGGGCCGTTTTGGACTGAATGACGCGTGCTTGCTAGACCGGCTAGCTAGCATGGGAATACTTTGCCGGCTACATCCAGCGACCTGTGAAGCAGCGGAGTATATGTGTTGTCTGTCTATTTATGAATAATGCAGACGAAGAGTGTTGGCTGAGTTCTTAACGTTTGCTTTCAGAGCATGCATATCACAACATACAAGATGCCGTCATGGCGACACAACTTATACCGAGCTACCGCGCATGCTCGTCACTCCTGTTGCATGCTGGGTAGGGTAGTTCTTTTTTTCCCTGGCTCATAACATCACAATATAGTACCATGTATATGATGCGTTCAGTTTATCAAAGCACCAAGCAAACAATCGGAAAATTCCCATCATATCAATTCCTAGATATGGTCATAATTATTTTAAGTGCACTACGCAGAATAAACACAACATTATTAATATTGCTACTACGGATAATTTGATCAAAAATTCCCTAAAACAGCCCAATACCTATAATATAGATTTTTTAAACATAAGATCCCTGATAAAAAAAAATGTTTCTGCTGTTACCTCAGAAATTGCCTGTTCAGATTATATGATTGTGGCTCAGAGATTTGTATGTAGATTATATTTATTTTCCATAACAAACAGGATAACTTAAATACCCTGGCAGTGGCAATAAGCTAAAGTGTTTGTATTTACATTTTTTGAGTTGATTTTCATAAAATATGCTATTTAACTGCTGCTGTTTAACAAGGACTGATTTAAATTGTGTTTGCACAACAAATGTTTTGGCGCTTTTGTTCATGTGGGAGAATATTCCAATAAAGGTGCACTACACACTACTTTTGAATTCAGTATTGGGCTTTGCGTATACAATGCAATTAATCACGATTAATCGGAGAAATAGTGCGATTAACTTCGATTAAAATTTTTAATCGTTACCCAGCCCTAATATATATATATATATATATATATATATATATATTAGGGCTATATATATCATATATATATATGATATATATATATATATATATATATATATATATATATATATATATATATATATATATATATATATATATATATATATATATATATATAAAATGTGTGTACAAACCCCGTTTCCATATGTGTTGGGAAATTGTGTTTGATGTAAATATAAACGGAATACAATGATTTGCAAATCCTTTTCAACCCATATTCAATTGAATGCACTACAAAGACAAGATATTTGATGTTCAAACTCATAAACTTTATCTCTTTTTGCAAATAAGAATTAACTTAGAATTTCATGGCTGCAATACGTCCCAAAGTAGTTGGGAAAGGGCATGTTCACCACTGTGTTACATCACCTTTTCTTCTAACAACACTCAATAAAGGTTTGGGAACTGAGGAAACTAATTGTTGAAGCTTTGAAAGTGGAATTCTTTCCCATTCTTGTTTTATGTAGCGCTTCAGTCGTTCAACAGTCCGGGGTCTCCGCTGTCGTATTTTACGCTTCATAATGCACCACACATTTTCGATGGGAGACAGGTCTGGAAAGTACCCGCACTCTTTTTTTACGAAACCACGCTGTTGTAACACTTGTCTTGCTGAAATAAGCAGGGGCGTCCATGATAACGTTGCTTGGATGACAACATATGTTGCTCCAAAACCTGTATGGACCTTTCAGCATTAATGGTGCCTTCACAGATGTGTAAGTTACCCATGCCTTGGGCACTATTACACCCCCATACCATCACAGATGGGGGCTTTTGAACTTTGCGCCTACAACAATCCGAATGGTTATTTTATTCTTTGTTCTGGAGGACACCACGTCGTCTGTTTCCAAATATAATTTGAAATGTGGACTCGTCAGACCACAGAACACCTTTACACTTTGCATCAGTCCATCTTAGGTGAGCTCGGGCCCAGCCAAGCCGGAGGCGTTTCAGGATGTTGTTGATAAATGGGTTTTGCTTTGCATAGTAGAGTTTTAACTTGCACTTACAGATGTAGCGACCAACTGTAGTTACTGACAGTGGTTTTATGAAGTGTTCCTGAGCCCATGTGGTGATGTCCTTTACACACTGATGCCGGTTTTTGATGCAGTACCGCCTGAGGGATTAAAAGTCTGTAATATCATCGCTTACGTGCAGTGATTTCTCAAGATTCTCTGAACTTTTTGATGATTATACGGACCGTGGATGGTAAAATCCCGAAATTCTTTGCAACAGCTCATTGAGAAATGTTGTTCTAAAACTGTTTGACGATTTGCTTACAAAGTGGTGACCCTCACCCCATCCTTGTTTGTGAATTACTTAGCATTTCATGGAAACTGCTTTTATACCCAATCATGGCACCCACCTGTTCCCAATTAGCCTGTACACCTGTGGGATGTTCCATTTAAGTGTTTGATGAGCATTCCTCAACTTTATCAGTATTTATTGCCACCTTTCCCAACTTCTTTGTCACGTGTTGCTGGCATCAAATTCTAAAGTTAATGATTATTTGCACAAACATTTTTTTTTATCAGTTTGAACATCAAAAATGTTGTCTTTGTAGCATATTCAACTGAATATGGGTTGAAAATGTTTTGCAAATCATTGTATTCCATTTATATTTACATCTAACACAATTTCCCAACTCATCTGGAAACGGGGTTTGTATATATATGTGTATATATATATATATATATATATATATATATATATATATATATATATATATATATATATATATATATAATATATATATATACATATATAGGTATGTATGTATGTGTGTGTGTGTGTATATTCACTTTTTGGGTTGATTAAGAGTAGGAGTTTAAGCGTACACACATCAAATAAGGTTGTGTAATTTTGTACATTTTTTTTATTATGTTCTTAATTTTTACTGTATTTGTTTCTATATATATATATATATATATATATATATATATATATACATTTGATTACATGCTGTATTATGATTTAATTGTTATAATTCTATTGCATGATTATTGT